>NC_073695.1:108387960-108567032 GCF_029784165.1 Wyeomyia smithii | reverse complement strand
GCAAAATGAATGAACAGTCCTGAGTATTGATGTTTTCTACAGATGTTCTACATGCATTCAAATGCGAACGTTTATTTAAAGTTGCTTATGTCAATAGGATATATAGGATAGTTATTCCAGTGGAGCCCAGCCTCAACGTTCAATTTATCACAAAACCTAAGAAACGCACATCTTTTCTATCTTCTTTTAACAGGTCTCATGGATGCGACTGTTCTATCGAATATTCATACGCCCGACCGCGAAACCGATGGCAGCCACTACAGCATACAGTGTGGGAAGCGATAAAAATAGCAATGAGAATAATAGCCGAGGTGGTGCAAGTGGTGGTGGCGGAAGCAGTGGTGAACAAAATGCTAATAATAGCAGTCGCAATAGCAGCAGCAGCGATCCAAACCTCAACGAAAGTCAAGGAAATGCAGAACCGTCAGCGTCACCGGGAAAGGGTGCCAGCAACAATGACGACGGCGAAATTATTGCCAGCATCGATGGCTGTGACTCCACCAAGCCGAAGCCGGCCGTCGATGTCGTCTCATCGGATGCCACGGTAAACAATAAAACAAGTGAAACATTAACTCGCACCAGTGAAACAGCAAATATACCACCGTTGGAAGCTACTTGCTACAAATCAGTTGAAAGCAAATACGATAACAAGTTGATAATAACCAAAACAAACAAATCTGATAAGAGTGGCAGTGAGAAGAAAGAAAAGGAAACATTAAAGTTAGTGTTAGTGTCGAAAAAGAGTGATAGGAATGACGCGAAAGTTGTTTATTCCAAAAGTGAGACGAAATCCAGCAAATCGCCAAAACAGAGCAGTCCCAGCGCATCGGCTAGCTTCAGTGACTTCAAGCGGCTTCGCAGCAATGATATTCGATATAGTGACTACGAGGCAGCGTCTTTCTCGTTGAGCACGGCATCTAAAACAGAACCGAAGGGGAGCTACGGCAGTAGAGGCGGAGCCGTTCCGGGTGATGATTCGAGAAAATCAGAACCACAGAGCACTAAAAAACATAACAAATCAAATAATGACTATAACCATATAAACGATTCTAGCGGAAAAAAGTTATCCGAAGACAATAGTCGAAACAAAGCGAGCTCTGCCGGGAATGAGGCCAACATCGTCGCACCAGTACAGCCACTGAATGAAGTAAAATCCAAGCATGAAAAATCTAAACCTTCTCCGCACCGGTCGGAGAGCAACGGCACTGTGGTCGCGATAACGGCACCCAACAACAGCAACAACAACAACGCTAATGGGAGAAGTGAAAAGCCATCCGAACTGAAGTGCTATGTAAATTTAAAGAAACAAATGGTCATGTCACCGTTCGCATCCAGTGTCGAAACCAATCGCAAACCCGAAGTTCCTAAATTAAAAATAGAGCTACCTAGTCTGAAAACCAAAATCTCCATTCCAAAATCGGATAGCGAGCGCTCGCCAAAATCGGCTCACTCGTCGTCAACATCCTCTTCGGCGGCAACATCGCCTACTACATCGTCATCTACCTCTGGCAAATCTCCAATGTGGTCGCGACCCGAAGAGAGTGTCAAACCGGCGGATAACCCCCAAATCGACATAGAAGAGTACGCGAAAACAATTGGGCTAAAACCGGTCTACAAAACTGGCGAAGGGGAAGGGAAGAAAAAAAAGAAAAACTCGACGACTTCCTCGCCGGATCCACCGTCGTTTCATCGAAAGCGCAAAAAGGCTAAACACTCCAAAGAAGCCGGCAGCAAGCGGAGGAAATTACATGCCGAAATTTCTTCCCAGCACGATGAGAGCTTGAAAATGAAGGTTAAAATAACCGAAAAACCATCAAAACACGAACGCAAGCCGAGCGAGGAAATCACACCGCAATCGCCGAAAGAGACAGTGAAACAAAATACGGAAGTTAGACCATCATCGACGCTACCATCGATGTCAGCACCATCATCAGCGTCGTCGTCATTATCATTGACAGCCGCAACGATTCCATCGCCGAAAGAAGACAGTTCAAAGGTGATTGACATCACCAAGGGTGATGATGATGATGATGTAAAAATTATTGAGCAACCCACGTTTTGTGTGCAGCCAAAAGTGACGGACTGTGGAATAGGTAAACTGGTGGTAGCTGCCGAGAAACCGATGCCGGTAGCAACTAGGGTAAACGAGCTACCGAAACTTGCATCCCTGGGCGGTACGACGGACAGTTCCACGAAGGCAAAGATTAACGAGATGAGAGCCATTCGCCACAAACCGATGGTTTACATTCCAAATCTGGACAAACACCTTTCGGATAGTTCATCCACAATCAACAGCATCATCGAAAGCGTACAAGCCAGAACGGGCTTTATTGACAATGATAATGATGTACAAATTGTTTCAACTAGTAAACTGGATACAGGTAATAGTCTGCCTTCTAAACATAGTTTACCTTCATTGGTTGCCAGTAAGCCTGCTACTACTGGACTCAGCATGAAACCTCCCACAATGATTCCTTCGACCGTTAATAGCAGAACAGTTTCGACCAACAATTTTCCCAGGCCTACACAACGAATCGGCGCTCAAGGACCAATGTTTAGTCCTCGACACACTCCCAACTATCCGCCCTTGGCCCTACAGAGTGTACAGAAAAAAGTTGCTGTTCAATCGTCTCACAGTACAAGTCTCTATCAGCCGAGAAATGCGAATCCTGCGTTAAAAAGATCAACAAGTGTTGATAGTAGCACAACTCATAACATTCCTCCCAAAACGCCACGCGTAGACTTGTTTGAGCTGAATGCTCAAAACCGACTCCTGAAAAAGCCTATATATGCACCGATGTTCAATTTTGTAAAGGGTGCCAGTCTTGCAAAAAACGGCAACCCAACGATGCCAACCTCAGCAAACGATGTACCTTATAAATCGCCCATTAGCTCTACCTACACCAAGGAAGTGAATACAAAGTCTTCTATGCCGAGTTTATTACTACCTCCTTCCTCTATCAGTGTCACCAAAATGACCGATTCAACTCCTAAACCATCGCCTGTTGACAACCGTCCAGCGCTAGAAATCGTTAGAATACCATCGACTGCCCCGGTAGCCGATAAACCTCAAACCAGTGCCACCGGATCAGCAGCTGGTCTGAAATCTAACCTCACTTCAAAAGCAAATAGACCGCCACCGTCTACCATACCTCTGATTAAAATTAAAAAATCCGCATCCGTTCCAGAGCAATCATCCTCCTCAATTTCACCATCGATTTTTCAAGTCACCAGTTCCGGAACGAAAAGTGCCACTAAACTCACCACCAGTCCAGCCTCGCATCAGGACACCAGTGGTGCTCTCGATTTAACGACACGTGCAAATGACGATTTAATCATTCTCGAAAGCAGCGACAGTCTTACTTCGAAATTAAACGGGAATGAGCCCAAATCGCCAAAAGACTCAACGATGGGACGCCAATTGCCCCAAACCAAGCAGCCAGACTCTGATGGGAAGATTGATATTGATAGCAGCCGATTAGAGCTAATCAATTCATTAATTCAAACGTCGGCTGCGTCAATGATAAAAGCCGGGTCCAGCGTAATGGCCAAGTTTCAATCAGCCGGAATACCGGGACTGAAGCTTCCTGCCGACATGATTGGTTTTGCAGTCACCACCAGTACCAACAGTGGTAGCAACATGCCAAGACTAGGATTGACCTACAGCTCAGCCAGCCCGACGGCAACATCCACGGTAAAATCGATATCGATGCCAAAGCTTGCTGAAATCAATCGCAATCGCAACATTGCCGTGCGCCAGCCAAATCCATCAGTACGGAGCATACCGAACCCATCGGCATTGGCATTCCGAAACCAAACGGACGCGATAAGCAGCTCCTCCTCTGGACACGTTGCATCGCCAACGGCAGCATCCTTTTCGCTGGCAACATCCAACAACAGTAGCACGATAACATCTCTCTCACCCGCGTCACCAGCAAAAGTCATGAACGTAAACATGCGAATAAACAACGCAAACACGGCAGGACAGAAATCAAGTGTGAATAATAACGGCATCGATACATTTGCCTCCGGTAGAACCTATACCAATACGATTACTACCAACACAGCTAGCGCTAGTTACAATGGGAACATGGGTAGCAATTATAACAACAGCAATTCCACCAACAACAATAGCAGTAGAAACGATAGCGTTAGCTCGACCAGCGGGAGCAACAATAATTATAACAACAACAACAACGCCACCACCAACGGTACAAACGGTGGTAAAAAAACTATCGAGAAAGTGGCGGCCGGATTGAGAGCGACGGCAGCGGCAAACGCGACCAACGGTAACCGCAATAGCAGCAACGCTACAACCACCACGACCAGTACCAGCAGCACCACTCCGGTGGTCAGTGGCGGCAAAAACGGTGTAAACGTTGTCTAACACGTGAAAAACAGCGTTCCCACTGGCTCGACCAAATCGTGACACCTTATCTGATGAGAAAAGAAAAACACGAAATTCGAAGACACTGTATTGTTATGATGACGGAAGGAAATCAACTGCAAATGCTTGGAGTATGAAGAGAAACCCGTAGGTATACTGATTGACGGCATGTGTCAGAAGAGCATGTTGACATTTTTCACGTTGGTAAGGAAGAGGCTACAACGTCAGCGAACTAATCGAGTGTCGCACATAACATTGAGTTAACTGTCTAAAATTTGACACCCAAACAGGTAACATTTTCCCTTTGTTTTTCTGAGTTACTTTCGAACCAATCTGTTCAATATTGAAACAGTGGTAGGGGGTTTGCAGACTCAAAAAGAAAAAAAATGAAAGAAATCTCGTAGAGCGAAGAGCACAACTAACTAACACATAACATTATTGAAATTCACATCAAGCTGTGAAATCGTCGATCCAACGTGACGACATTACCCAACATGGATTCATGTTTTCGTACTGAAAGATATTCGAAGCAAAAATGTTTATTATTTTTACTAACTCTGATAAGTTGTTCTAGTGTTAATGGCTATGCTTGACTAAGAATATTTATTTTTTGCGATAGTTTAGTTGGAAGAGAAATTGTAAATTTCCCTAAATACAATTGATAAATAATTCGATTGGATATTATTATTAAGCAGCGCAGTTTGATCACTGCAATTATGTGCATATGAAACTATTTATAGTGAGAATTAGACAAATATCCCACACCGGAAGAAATCAGTCTTGTGAATGTAATCTAGATACAATTACGCATATTCAATGTGTGCACGACCGTACTACTCTCTAAACAGATAACTAATCACATATGTCCGTATCAGCAATAAACCTGGTTATATCACCTCTAATTCTTCCCAGTATTCCTATATTGAATATTGTGCAATAATAGCAAACACACACATACACTGTTAGAAATCTAACATAGCCACTCGGTTAAATGAGAAAATAACAGCTCCATGAGAAATGATTACACTAACAGTGTGGAAGCGCAGAGAAGAAAAAGTTAGCACGACAAACGTGAGCGCGGCTAAGTGCCAGAACGAGAGAACCCAATCTGAATAAGCGTAGGTAACCTTTTCTTCTGGAAATAATGATATTTCATTCTCAGCACTTACTCCTTTCGATTTCCGAGCTGCCCACTCCCAGGCGGGCTGGCAGGTTTCCTACCTTAATCTCGCCACCCCCAATCCAACTGACCAGGCGATGGGTAAGACGGAGAATGAGAAATTATTATGATAATGATTGAAGTAAAAATAATGAAGATAAATTGAAAATTGAAGTGAGAATCCGTCTCAATAAGAGCCGTAGTATCTAGCAAATTGTTCTCTCACACATCAATCCGAAATTCTCGACTGGGAACAGCGCAATTGATTCCCTCGTTCTGCTTCGAAATTGGATGTGGAATTAAATTTCAATTATAGTGTTTTTTTTTTCTTTTCGCTGTTTGCTTAGGATTTCAATTCTTCAAAACCAAGCTTATGCTGATATTACCCTACCCGTAGATTCGATTGTGTGAGTGTTTGTACTACACCAATCCGCAGACGTTTTATTTATGACTGTTTCGGTAGCATTCTTACAATCAACAGTAATGATAAGTATTAAAAAATCAACGGAAAAAAATTATGCCACCTGGTTTAACCTGTTTCGGAACTTCTGGAAATAATAAAAACAATAAGTTATATATTTGCAATGATTGTTTTAGCGAATGATATGAATGTATCTAGTGCAATAATAACTGAACAAACCAGCAAATGTAGAGAAAATAATAAAATGATTATCATTATATGAAAGTATTGCCACTCTTTTATTTGTTTTCTCTTGAATATCACTTCCCATAAATATTCTCAATTGGTAAGTATTTAGTTCATCGCAGATCAGGAACATTATCATATTTTTTACACTCTTGATAATATAACATGACAACCCATTAAATTATCAAAACCCCTGTTGATGAACGTGAATACCCACTTATTTATTACAACATTTCTACTTCTAGTTTCCGCACTATACCATGGACTTAAAAAAATAAAACTGTTTGCATTTGCTAGGAATCTAATCCATCACCGGAATTTTTTTATTAGGCTTAAATATTTTCAATTGGTTTTATGTTCCGATTCAAAAAAAGTACAATATCACTGTGCCAACTTCTTGAGATGACGAAGTTGTTACTTGAGTCCCATTGAAAATTTACGCGGGCTTTGATGAAAATTCTAATCTTAGTTACCTATGATTGAGTGAAAATGATGCTTTTGAACATTTTTCAAAACACGTAGTCAATTGCCTCTTTATTTAGCTATTACGAAATTGAGGATGTCACTTTCGAAATCGCTCAACTAGATTTGACGTTTGAATTTTCGATTAGTTGACGATTTTATCTCATCACATAGTCTGTCTGAAATCACGAAATGCATTTTAAAAGTTATTGAGTTCCAATTTTTTGGGCATGATTTTTCAATTTCATCACATTGGAAATTAAAATAAGAATTTTCACGATAGGAAAAAGCAGTCGAAAATTTACTATCATACACTAAACATAACAAAAAAAGGAAAACTGAATCTCTACAGCGTAGGTAACAGACTCTACTTTGACAAGCGAATGATCATGAATTAGAATCTTAGTATAATCCTGGTCAATTCCTTGGGTTTTTCTTAGGGTTCCTCCTAACTCTTTCTTCAAGTTGAATTCTACAAGACTTTGATACGCAGTGGGGAATCGCTGGCCATCAACCCTAAAACGTTTTTTACGTAAGCTGTTTCATAAAATTTGGGCGCAACATCATGAAATTCGATTTTTTATGACTTTTCAAAGCTTGGTATACTGACTTTTTTTGAAAAAATGTTCAGGAAAAGTACATTACTTTGAAACGCTTTACAGCTTCAATGATAAGGAAAAGGAAAAGTTTTTCGAAATACTGTGCAAAATGAATCGCTTTCATTGAATATTGTAAAATTTGATCATAGTGGCCCTGACACTGAAAAAAATAGTGATTTTTCGTAGAAGAGCAGCCTAAAAGTTTTTTTGCCGCAGTTTGCCACGATTGTGACTACATCTAAAATTTAGGTAAAAACATAAGCTTTCAAATGCATACTGTCCGCTGTAGCATCACTATAACATCACTAAATTTATCATTAAAAATTTATATTAACCCTCTAGAGTCCAAATCAAATTTCAGACGGACTTCGAAGGTTCAACTGAAGACCGTCTAAAGGCGGCACTGGGCACTAGAGGGTTAATACGTGTTGTCATTGTTTCATTCTTATTATTTCTTACAATGCTGATGCAAATGCGTCAATTCCTTAACAAACACTACTTCTGCTCAGCACAGTTTTGCTTGTAAAGCTACAATATTAAAGTTTAACAACATTGAAAAGATGCGGACATTGAACGTAAACGAAAATCGTTTGAATTACGGAATATCTTCGCTTCCTGGTTGGATACGTTGTTTTGAGTGCATGATTTATATTTCATATCGGCTGGGATTCAAGCGCTGACGAAAATCTGGGTTCAAAACACGAGTATGAAGCCACCTAGAAAAAAAAATCGGGTTAGACCAAATCGATGTTTCAGGTCAGCAATATCAATCAAACCGCAATAGACCATTTTACGAACTGACAGGTGTCACGGATCCTGCTGATATTGATGCTGCTTTTACGTGCGTTATGTCAACGATTCCGAGCTTTCTGTCAAAATTTCATTCATGAATTGAGTTCAGAAACGTCTCGTAAAATGGTCTATACTATCTATAGGAAGGATGACCAAAGAGGCTCAAGAGAAGAGTGACTAAATAACTAAATATGCCCGAGAACATTTCACTAGCAAAAATAGTCGAAAAAATACTAATCATGATTAACTCAATCATCTTATTTTTCCCACTTATCCAGTAGTTAAAAATTATTTTGAAAAGTTGAGAAGTAATCTAAAAAACTTCCAGATAAGGTCATATTTCTATTGAAGAAAACAATTGATGAATCAGGGAGAGCTGATGATGTTAGAAAGATGACGAAAAAGAAGAGGAAGATGATGATTGCTTTGGCTTGTAATTATTTTATATTACCTATTTTTCCATTTAATTTTAACAAAAAAATCATTTTATTTGTGCAAAATTTGGTTTATTTGAGGGGCCATCTGAAAACTACGTAATCTGTTTTCAGCGGCGTTGCTTGTGGTTAAAAAATATATAATACTATATAATTCCAAATTAGGGAGAAAAAGTATCATAAAATCATTAAAATTGGATTACGTGCTGTATGGAACGCCCCAAATAAAAAAATTAATGCCAGATTCGTGTTCAGAATCCCAAAATTATGTAAATATCATGTTTCTGTTGCATCTATCGAAACTTTTTTTGCTTGGCCAGCCTTTGTATAAAGTCGCCCACTGGCACTGTGCGATGGCTTCCTTTTGACAAAAATAGGTCCCTCTTACAATAGGAACTGGCCACACACAAGCCAAATTTTTTCGTGTTTTGGCTAATGCAAGCGAAATCCACCCGTACCGATAAGATTTGATGATTAAGGAGTAATATCCACCAAATGCTAAAAAACAAGGCTTTTTTCATGATTTTTTATAGGACATTTGAGATGTAAAGTATATAAATAATGTATCATTGGATTGAGCAACTCTTGGAGAATAGAAAAATAGAAAAATGGCGGCTGTGCAGCGATTGCCGTGAACCGCTTTTTTTAAAAGCTCTTCCGCGGCGAGCAGTAGAAGTCGTGCCCATGGCCACCTATACCCAGAACAATTTTTTTTTTCATTATCTACATAAGTGTCGCTAGTGAAGTACACATGATTATATTTTTAGAATTTTTCTCCGCAAAATGGAAACGCAAATTCTTTTTCGTTTTTGTTTTTTGTTTTTGTTTTTTTTTTTCGTTTTTGTTAATCAATCGCTAAAATTGTGTGTACTTCACAAGATAATCTAATGAAGTAGCTACAGTTAAAATTTCAAGTCAATGGGATGTAAACTTTTTCAGTTCTACTGCTCGCCGATTTTGAAAACATGGTTTTAAGAAAAACGCGTTTAAAGTTTCAAAATGCTATAAATCTTAAGAATCGCAATAATAAAGCTCCTAATAATTTTTTTTACCTCCAGTCAGCTATCCCTGCGCCGTAAAGTTGTCCTTCCTGGGTTTTATTTTTCTTTTCTTCCTTTTTGTTATCTGATGTATTGCTGCGCCTAGTCTCTTTCGCGCTGCGACCTCTATACTTCAAATTTGAATTACGATAACCGATCAAAGGTAATGCTTGTTTACAAAGCCTCGAAATAAAGAGAAAAACGAGCATCGCCAAAATAAACGAAAAATGTTATTTTGGAGCATAGAAGTTGTTCGGTAAAAATTGATTGGTGGATATTACCCCTTAAAGTATTTATTTTTAATCAAACAATGTTATTTGTGCGAGTAGATTAAGCTTGTATTCTTTAAAAAACATGAAATTGTGCCTTGTTTACATATGGCACATGGGCTCTTTTCACATGTTTGGCGAGAAATGCTTAAAATATCGCAAGGGGTGGTCCCAAAGGAAACAAAAATGTAGAAAAGCCAATACAAAGTTTACAGCAAAGCGATGTAGGTTTTAGGTGGTTCGCTTTGTTGAGATGACACTCATGAAATTAATAACACAATAACACTATGAATAACACCATGAATGCTCATTTAAGCTTCTTGAATTTCAAAATAGCGTATGAAGTTGATTTCCAGCCTCCGAGCATTATCTTTATTATTGTTTCAATAGAAAGCTAAATGGCTTCTTGTCATATATGTCTATGTCATATGCCATCTGGGGTCGATTTCTGACCTCTGAGCACCACCCCGATTTCAAAAATAACCATATTCAAATGTATTTGGATCATATATGATGAACTAAATCCACGCAACTTCGAAATCGTAGCACTGTAGGAACTTTGCTGGTCGGGACAGAAGGTATGGAAAAGCGGACATCGAGAGACTACCTTTTATCAGAGCTGTGGCACTACCAACGAGCTTGGGACGGGCTTTATAGTGCTGGGTAGGATGCGCCAACGCGTGATCGGGTGGCAGCCGATCAGTGCGAGGATGTGTAAGTTGAGAATTAAGGGCCGGTTCTTCAACTACAGCGTCATCAACGTGCACTGCCCACACGAAGGAAGAGCCGACGATGAGAAATAAGCGTTCTATGCGCAGCTGGAGCAGGTGTATGATAGCTGTCCGCAACGGGACGATAAGATCGTCATCGGTGATATGAACGCTCAGATAGGACGGGAGGCAATGTACAGACCGATGATAGGGCCGAATAGCCTGCACGCCGCATCAAATGATAACGGCCAACGATGTGTGAACTTTGCAGCCTCCCGCGATATGGTAGTCAGAAGTACCTTCTTCCCCCGCAAAGACATCCACAAAGCCACCTGGAGATCACCTGACTTACAAGTGGAGAACCAAATCGACCACGTTCTAATCGATGGTAAATTCTTCTCTGACGTCATCAACGTTCGCACCTACCGCAGTGCGAATATTGATTCGGACCATTACCTTGTTGCAGTATGCATGCGCTCAAAACTTTCGACGGTGCGAAACACGCGTCAAAGTCGCCCACCGCGACCAAACATCGGGCAACTACGGGACGCCGAGGTTGCACGGGAGTACGCGCAGCAGCTGGAAGCAGCATTACCAACGGAAGAGCAGCTTGGGGCAGCTACTCTTGAAGATGGCTGGAGGGACATTCGATCAGCCATAGGTAGTACTGCTGTAGCGGCGCTTGGTACTATGGCTCCGAACATGAAAAACGACTGGTTTGACGACGAGTGCAAACAGTTAGTGGAAGAGAAGAATGCAGCACGAGCGAGAATGCTGCAACACCAAACGAGGGTGAAAGTGGAGCGCTACCGAAGCGCACGGAACAGGCAAAACTCGGTCTTACGGAAGAAGAAGCGCCAGGAGGAAGATCGAAATCGTGAGGCGATGGAGGAACTGTACCGTGCGAATGACACACGAAAGCTCTACGAGAAGCTGAACTGTTCCCGCAAAGGCTATGTGCCACAAGCCGACATGTGCAGGGACCTGGGCGGCAACCTTCTCACGAACAAGTGTGAGGTGATTGACAGGTGAAAGCAGTACTACGATGAGCACCTTAATGGCGATGTAGCAGAGGACGACGACGGAGTGGTAGTAGATCTCGGTGTACGCGCAGATGACGACAGAATCCCAGCCCCTGACCTCCAGGAGGTTAGAGAAGAGATCGGCCGGCTGAAAAAAAAATAAAGCCGCTGGAGCTGACCAACTTCCCAGCGAGCTGTTGAAACACGGTGGTGAATCACTAGCTAAGACGCTACACTGGGTTATTACCAAGATTTGGGAGGAGGAGGTAGTACCGGAGGAGTGGATGGAGGGTACAGTGTGCCCCATCTACAAAAAAGGCGACAAGTTGGATTGCTGCAACTACCGCGCAATCACGTTGCTGAACGCCGCCCACAAGGTACTCTCTCAAATTCTGTGCCGTCGACTATCACCGTTTGCAAGGGAATTCGTGGGGCAATACCAAGCGGGATTTTAGGTGCCCGCGCCACCACGGACCAAATATTCGCGGTACGGCAGGTCCTACAGAAGTGCCGTGAGTATAACGTGCCCACACATCACTTGTTCATCGATTTTAAATCGGCATACGATACAATCGTTCGAGACCAGCTTTGGCAGATTATGCACGATTACAGCTTTCCGGATAAACTGACACGGTTGGTCAAGTCGACGATGGATCGGGTGATGTGCGTAGTTCGAGTTTCGGGGATACTCTCGAGTCCCTTCGAATCTCGAAGAGGGTTACGGCAAGGTGATGGATTATCGTGCTTGCTATTCAACATCGCTTTGGAAGGTGTGATACGTAGGGCTGGTATCGACACGAGTGGCACGATTTTTAGAAGGTCTGTTCAGCTCTTTGGCTTCGCCGATGACATTGATCTTGTAGCAGGAACCCTTGAAAAGATGACGGAGACGTACATCAGACTGAAGGCTGAAGCCGGACGAATTGGACTGGCCATAAATGCATCGAAGACTAACTACATGAGAGAAAGAGGTTCCAGAGAAGACAGTGTCAACCTCCCGCCACGAATTCATATTAGCGGTGATGAAATCGAGGTGGTAGACGAGTTCGTGTACATGGGCTCACTGGTGACTGTTGACAACGACACCAGCAGAGAAATTCGTCGACGCCTTATGGCAGGAAATTGTGCCTACTTTGGACTCCGGAGGACGCTCCGCTCGAATAAAATCCGCCCCCGGGAGACTACGGTGGGCTGGGCATGTCGTTAGGATGTCGGACGACAACCCGGTGAAAATAGTTCTTGATAACAACCCCACTGGAACAAGGCGATGGGGCGCGCAGCGAGCAAGGTGGCTCGATCAAGTGGAAGACGACCTGCGGAGCCTCCGCAGACGACATGGCTGACGAGCTGCAGCCATGGACCGAATTGAATGGAGACGACTTCTTCGAACAGCAAAGGACACTTCGGCCTGGAGCTGACTGGTAAGGTAAGGTAAATGTATTTGGAATATTCAAAAACGGGTTTGTAACAAGTTAGATAAGCAATTATTACGCTAAAACACGCAAAACTTTTCCTTATTACCTTAGAAGCAATAGCGCAAAATTGCCTTTTAGGTAACAAACCTATTACTTAAAAGGCAATAAAATTCTTCCCCAGTCAAGTAACAACACATACTGTCATATATTTAGCACGTGTTACGGGAGTACGACTATCTAATAATGGTCGTTTCAACCACATGCAAGATTTTTTCTGTCAAAAACTGCTCCCTTTCCATCTAAAAAAAAATCACACACCGTCGCATATGATGCACATGTTACAAGTTTCTTCAATCTCCAATTTATCCGGTGAGCGTGTATTAGTTCGCTCGTTGTATGCATACGAAGTAGAGAAAGAATATGACAAGAGCTGCCAAGCAGCATTTTCCCCGTCACAAAGTATGCAAACTTTAATGGTTTCAAAGACTTGAAATGCGTCTTTAAATGACATCACGATCTGTAAACTGCGTTAGAGAAAAACAAAAACATTCGCTTTCTTGTAAGCTATCCAAAACACATACTCATTGGTTCATGGAAACTCATTTGCACCTGTTTGAAAATACAAAACTCGTGTCCATCCAGAACAATGTTCGCAACTTCGGCAACTCTGTTCAGACAGTATAACATATTTTCATTTCATGTAAACACTGGGGACGAAAGTGTTTCTAATTAGACATTTGAGGTTGACGGGTGAGATTCTCATTATGTGTGGATGAAGGGGGCAAAAATGAATCTGATCGTTGCATCAATACAAATGCAGCGAGTGAAGTCTTGCTAGCACATGCATTGCGGTGCTTGGCTTTATGTTCTCCTGCAGAAACACATACAAGCGTGTGCCCGTCATAGTTTTTGTTATTTTTCGGTTATTACTATTTGTGTATAATGCGCAGTCATAAGACACAATAAGTAATGAAAAATTGCCCTAAAGTAATAAAATGTTCCCCGTTTGCGTTGGGTGAACAAAATTTCGCCAAATCGGTCAGCTATGATGAGAAAAACTAACCTCCAGTTAGATACTACTTTAGAGACCATCCACGTTTCCAGCTGCCAACCGCGTAATACTCACTATATTATTATCCACGATATGCAAATTATAGCTTGAAATATACCTTAATGAATAGCCAAAATACCCGAACACATCACTTTACTAAAAATTTTCGAAAAAAATCACAAAAATTCATTCTTTTCCGACTTTTCAGAGTAGGGTCCTCCCTTAAGAAATGTTCATATTCCTGACCTTTCTATGCCCGGAAGTCCCCAATTTGAACTTCGAAACCGACGAGATTTGGAGTCTAAGATATACCAATAACCAAGAACATCATCCTGGATTTCATAATTGCGTTTGAAAACATATTCTGAGCTTTGGGCATCATGTCGTTTTTGGAAACACTCAAATTGAGTGGTATTTGGCTATTCTAAAGCTGTATAAATACCCATATAGGAATGTCTTATGCGATTTTGGTCTGTTTTACAATAAGTGGAAGTCGCCATTTCGAATTTCAAAATGATTTCTGGACATCAACTTTCGAAAGTATTAAAATTTTTGGCCAAATACCACCATTTTCCTGAAACCGGAGTCACCATCTTGAAACTCGAAACCGTTCTCGGGAATGATTGCTTACCTCTGGGCATCGACCTGTTTCTGAAAATATTAAGATTGGGTGCTATTTGACCACCTTGGGCTGGTCCCCAGAAACCGGAAATTGCCATCACAGATTTAAAAATGGCGGCTGCAGTAGACTATCGGGCCTTGAAAATTACCCTGATTCCGTAGATAGCCAAATTTGAGTGAAAGTAAAACCAAATCTGAATCATCTAAAATACTACTCACAAACGTAGAATTTTTATGCTTGACTCACACTTAAACAAAATATGGATTGTTCTGCAATCAAATATTTGAAGATGTTCAAAGAACATGTTTGAATTAAAGAAAAGTGAGGACAAGGTTGTTTCAATCATTCTTGAGTTTAGGTCTAATAATCTGCAAGATCAATCACGATTGCTACAATTACAAACATTGTAACCTATTGAATTAAAATAGCTTCATGTTCATAATGTGTGTCGCACATATATATGTCATATATTTCAGATGTTCCAGGTTCTCTGAGTTGTACATGAGTTTAGATCAAACGATCAACTAAGTCAACAACGTCATGTGCAATATACTCCAGCAATGGGATTTTCCTACACAGCATCAGTCTTTCTTAAGCATCAACGAACATGATTTTGCATATCTTACGTAGTTTTGTGTTTAATATCTTAATTTTTGTCGCCCAGAGTTATAATTTCCGATCAAGCATAATTGATACGTAGACATTTGGTGAGAATTTCGTTAAAACAATTCTAATCAGATTGTTCCAATTCGAAGTCAAAAATACAGCTTGAACTTGAACAACCGCACATTTTGTAACTGCTTCTCCATGATGGATCTGAGCTAGTAATGTTACGGCTAATTCGGGATCAATTTATCATCTTCAATGTACCACAATCCAATAACTTCCACTTTGTATAGATAGGAAATGGCGCCAGCTACGTTCTTATGGTCGGTTAGGAAAGGAAAGAAGGAAGTGTTACAATAGTTGCCAAAGACTGAGTCTTTGTCTAACGACTATAACTGGAAATAATCTGTCTGTCTAACGACTATAACTGGAAATAATGTTACTTTATCCCTGTGGTAGGGGAACAGCGGGCAATACGGACAGGGTGGGCAAAATGGACCATTGCTCATTTCTATATAAACTATCGATATTTGTACATAATATTCATGCTAGTTCCTGACTAACAAAATTTATGCATTTTGAGATATAATACGGAGCCAAAAACGAGACTACATATCTTCATTTTAAGTATCGACATCTTGCAGTGGAAAGGACGCATTTAACACTCCAAAGTTCATTTCACTTATACCAAGCAAACCTGCTTGTGATGAAGAATCATTTCGGTCTCTTTTTCTCATACACCCAACGCAAACGGGGAACATTTTATTACTTTAGGGCAATTTTTTATTACTTATTGTGTCTTATGACTGCGCATTATACACAAATAGTAATAACCGAAAAGTAACAAAAATTATGACGGGCACACGCTTGAATGTGTTTCTGCAGGAGAACATACAGCCAAGCACCGCAATGCATGTGTTAGAAAGACTTCACTCGCTGCATTTGTATTGATGCAACGATCAGATTCATTTTTGCCCCCTTCATCCACACATAATGAGAATCTCACCCGTCAACCTCAAATGTCTAATTAGAAACACTTTCGTTTCGTCCCCCAGTGTTTACATGAAATGAAAATATGTTATACTGTCTGAATAGAGTTGCCGAAGTTGCGAATATTGTTCTGGATGGACACGAGTTTTGTATTTTCAAACAGGTGCAAATGAGTTTCCATGAACCAATGAGTATGTGTTTTGGATAGCTTACAAGAAAGCGAATGTTTTTGTTTTTCTCTAACGCAGTTTACAGATCGTGATGTCATTTAAAGACGCATTTCAAGTCTTTGAAACCATTAAAGTTTGCATACTTTGTGACGGGAAAAATGCTGCTTGGCAGCTCTTGTCATATTCTTTCTCTACTTCGTATGCATACAACGAGCGAACTAATACACGCTCACCGGATAAATTGGAGATTGAAGAAACTTGTAACATGTGCAACATATGCGACAGTGTGTGATTTTTTTTTACTTGAGATGGAAAGGGAGCAGTTTTTGACAGAAATGATCTTGCATGTGGTTGAAATGACCATTATTAGATAGTCGTACTCCCGTAACACGTGCTAAATATATGACAGTATGTGTTGTTACTTGACTGGGGAAGAATTTTATTGCCTTTTAAGTAATAGGTTTGTTACCTAAAAGGCAATTTTGCGCTATTGCTGCTAAGGTAAAAAGGAAAAGTTTTGCGTGTTGCTGAATTTCCTTTTCAAAGATCTTACTGAATGCGGTCCTGTCTAAACTGGATTTTGATAGATTGAAGATAACCTTTTTAATTAGTCATTGAAGTATAAGAAAATAGTTTTTTGTTGCATGTTCAATCAATTGACAGCGAACTGTTCGAATAATGCACTGTGAAATGAATGTAGAATATAACAGAGAAAAAGTTAATTTAAAGCGTGGGCACCGATCTGTTTAAGCGTTTGTTCGAAGTTGCATAGGGGCCATCCACATACCACGGGGACAGCTTGGGAGGGGGGGGGGGTGTTGTGTAATGTCCACGGTCCTTACAAAAAAAGAAGGCATTTGTCCACGGGGGTGGGGCGGGGGGTTAAATATCGTCAAAAATCTGTCCACGTGGTATGTGGATGGCCCCATATCTGTTCTTTGATTTTAGTCCCACTCCTTATGGCCACAGATTTGATGTCCACAGTTATCAAACTTATTTGTTTAGCTTCAAATGAATCACTTTAAAAGCGTAAAATATATTGATTAGATATGACCTTGCCTATTAATCCCTATATAGTAAACATATAAGGGACCATTCATTAATGATGTCACGCGTTTAGGGGGGGGGGGGGACGTAAAAAAATTGCTTGGTTATTGTAACATGTGGAGAATATTTGGATTGTGAATTGATTGAAGAAGAGGAACTTAATATTGATGGTTTTTCAAAAATCAGCAATGATGCTGCAGTTAATGTCTCGGCTTTCTATGTCGTCGATATGCGACTCCATCAGCAGCATCCTTGAACTAAGAACGGAACGCCTTTTCTAGTTATCTTCTATAATCTTCTCTTCCTTTTAGTTTCAGTTTTTCTTTCAGTAAAATCGTTCTTATTAAGAAAAAATACATTCCTAACAAATTTCTCGATTTCAATCAATTATCACCAAAGAAGGGGGAGGGGGATAAAAAAACGTGACGTAATTAAGGCGGGAGGGGTCAAGGTAGTTGTGACAACTTGCGACAAGGGGGAGGGGGGGAGTTAATTTTTTCCAAATTTTGCGTGACATCATTAATGGATCGTCCCTGATGACATCTCAACGCACGGGTATGGAAAAAATCGACTTTCTGGGACTTAAAAATTGTGCGTTATTTTTTTTTTTTATTCTCGCTTTTTTCCGTCGGTCTAGTTCCGCCACTGTTGTGGCCAATCACCGACGCCCAGGGAGGCGACTCCACACCCAGGACCCTAACTCACGACCCGTTCATTAACGGACCGGTGCCAACGGCTTTACTTCCTCATGCGATGGAAGGCGTGATCCCAGAGATTTTTCGCCTCAGAAAATCTCCCGGTGTCGGCTAGGATTTAATCTAGACCAGTTGGGTTGGTTGTGAGTGGAACACGCCACCTCACAACCATCGACACCTATGTCGGCGGTGGGATTCGAACCTAGGCGTCGAGCGTGGTTGGCGGAGACGTTACCAACCACACTAGGCCCCCGCTCTTGGGTGTGTTATTGAAGCATCCAAAATCAAAACCATAGTAAACTTCTGATGTTTTTTTATTCATCATGGCATCCGACACGTAAAACGAAGAGATCTCTTTAGAATCTGTAACAAACGAAGAATGAATGGTATTAAGGTAATTCAGTTTTGAGTGCTGAGGGTATCGAGAAATTTATTAGTAGCATACTTCAATTATTGTTGCCTGAATTGATCGTACGTAATATTTTTATCAATTTAAAATAGGTACTTTACACTTCAAAAATTTGTTTACAATAGTAATAAATAAAAGGGGAGCTGCGTAGCGGCAAGGTTACAGAGTCCGCTTTGTCGAGCGGATGGTCGTGGGTTCGAATCTCAGTAGAATCAGGCCATTCGATGTCAAAAAGGACTTTAAGTATGAGTTTAATCTCAGGCTCCCCACCACTTACCCTTCCTTTACGCTGAATTCTATAATACCTTTGCGTGACTTCCTCTTAACAAAAAATAAGTCCCTCTTTTCAATAAAACTGGCCAGCAGGACGCACGACGAAACTTCTCCAGGGCATAATAATTGGCGATATTTGGCAGGAGGAAGGTCGCTCGGTATAGAAGAACAGTAAGCGTGTGAAACGAGGGGAAGTACATTACACACAAGCACTGATCAAAAATAATAATAAGCATGCCACTTCTCAATAGCGGTGTTGCTAAAAATAGGAGTGCAGGATACAGCAGACACCCGGGCATAGCCCACAATAGATCAACGATTCTGGTCGCAGTGAGAAAGTTCATACAGGAAAAAAAAATCGTATTTTGGTAATGCACGTTTCTAACGATCGAGCTAACAAAAATTCATTGCTTTCCAATAATTACCATAATAGTTATTAACTTGAGTGGTCCCCGTGGCTCTGTGGTTAACGATGTCGGTCGGCTAGCTCTCCCACACGGTTGTGATATCGGGTTCGATTCCCGATCGAGGCGAGGATCTTTTCGAGCTGGAAATTTTCCCGACTCAGCACTGGGGCACGGTGTATCGTTGCGCCGCGCAGCATTCGGTTCTGCAAGATCGGCGCTAAAGAGTGCGATTAAGGCCAGCAAGAGGGCCTGCTTCGATAGATTGTGCGCGAGTGCCAATACGAACCCGTGGGGTAACGCCTATTGGATCGTAATGGCCAAGACCAAAGGCGCGCTGGCGCCCGCAGAGCGATCACCAGCGATGCTGGAGCGTATCATTGGGGGACTCTTTCCACGCCACGAGTCTAGTCCTTGGCCTCCGGCAGTCGAGTCTCACGTCCGACGTTCCAGTATCTCAGACACAGACCAGGGATGGTCGGCCAACCTGCCGAACATCCAATCCGTGAGCGACGACAGCCGTGTCGAGATCGAGGGAGAGGTGAGGGTTACGAACGAGGAACTCATCGTGATCGCCAACTCCCTAAAGGTGAGCAAGGCACCAGGACCGGATGGAATCCCCAACCTGGCAATCAGGCTGGCGATTAAAACGGCCCCCGGACTGTTTCGGGCAGTCATGCAGAGGTGCCTGGATGACTGCCTCTTCCCGGACAGGTGGAAGCGGCAGAGTTTGGTCTTACTGCCGAAAGCTGGGAAACCGCCAGGGAACCCATCGGCATACAGGCCTATCTGCCTGCTGGACACTGCGGGCAAGGTGCTTGAGAGGATTATCCTCAACAGACTGGTGAGGTACACGGAGGGTGTAAACGGTCTGGCAAGTAACCAGTTCGGTTTCCGGAAGGGCAGGTCCACGCTGGATGCTATCCTCTCCGTCACCAAGACGGCGGAGGTAGCACTCCAGCGCAAGAGAAGGGGCATACGCTATTGTGCAATCGTCACGCTTGACGTGAAGAATGCGTTCAATAGCGCCAGTTGGGACTCCATAGCGCTTGCGCTCAGGAGCATCCATGTACAGGTGTCGCTGTACAAGATTCTGGAAAACTACTTCCAGAACCGAGTACTTGTTTACAACACGGAGGAGGGTCAGAAGTGCGTCCCAAATACCGCAGGAGTTCCGCAAGGTTCTATCCTGGGACCGGTGTTGTGGAATGTCATGTATGACGGGGTGTTGAAACTCAAGTTCCCTGTAGGAGTTGTGATCGTCGGCTTTGCAGACGACATAACGCTAGAGGTCTACGGCGAGTCGATCGAGGAGGTCGAGTTGACGGCCGCGCACTGTATACGCAAGGTCGAAGACTGTGAATAACCGCAAAACAGAGCAACAGGCAGTGATCAGAGTCGGAGACTGCACCATCACCTCAAAGCGATCTTTGAAGCTTTTGGGGGTTATGGTTGACGATAAGCTCACATATTAGAGCCACGTCAACTAAAAAAAAAAAAAAAAAAAAAAACACATACAAAATGTGCCAAAAACAATATCGATAACGAATTCTCTCAACTAATCTAGTTGATCGAGACCGCTATTAGTCCCAAGGCTAAGCGTGCGATATTGTTATTAACTTGATGGTATTTGAGGACGCGTAGTCTTTCGTGTTTTTTTAAATTCCTCCATCCCCATTCAATTATTTCAATATTCCGAAATTTCAAAGTCTAACAATTTTAGTTATTTCTTTGATGGTCGAGAAATAGTAGGTCTAGTTACCAGTTGTCAGTAGTTTCAACCATGCTTGGTTTCGCTCTTTTGCTCTCTGAATGCTCATTAGGCAGAATTCGACCAAGTCGTATAAACAGCACTTGTAGAGATACTCTATCTCTACAATTCGTCCAAACATTGTATTGTTGAAATTGCCATAAGTACAGCATAAAAGTCAGGCCAAGCTTGTAACTAAAACCGGCAGAGCTGCTATTTTGGTACCTACGAATATAAAATAGCTCTGGCAATGGAGCTATAGCAATTTTTTTTTTCAGACGAATTGTAAAGATAGATTGTCTCTACAAGTGCTTCATATATGACTTGTTCGAATTCTGCCTCCTTGACAAAACATAGCCTAATGAGCATTTAAAGAGCAAAAGAGCAAAACTAAGCATGGTTTGAACAATTAGGTATAATAGTTTACAAATAAATTACAAAACAAAGCGGGTCAATTTTTGCCCAGGAAACATCACATCTAGAGATAAAAAATCTAGTCTTCTACATGGGCTGAGTAGAGTAACGCAGCGATCTTTTAATATTTCGATGCCAGCTTCAAAGTGCTGCGCATCCATTTCTCTAAAATAGTCGTTCTTTTCCAACTCCACCTTGTCAGCCAAATTTTGAACCAAGAAAACAGTTAATAATCGCACGGGATTACCTTACGCGAATACGGATGATGAGAAACTAAAGTTGTCTTGGTGAAAAAGCACTTCTTTCTTTACCATATACGGCCATTTCGCCTCGATTTCAACGTCTAATCGATCCGATAATGTACGGAATTGTTTTACCATATTTCAGATAGTTGATGCCACCGTTCGATTGTCACGTATTTAGGCGCTTTGGACGACCATCACCAGGCAAAAGCCACTCTGCCGACTGCCGATTTATCCATTGTTACGAATCGAAATCAATCCAGAGAAATAAAATATTACGATGATGTGAAAGTTTTCTTGAATGATCAATTCTAATAGTCTTGAATTTTTATGGCCAAACATTTCGTATTTCGATGCGATAGCGCGTTGTTGAAATATCATACATTTATGAAACATTGTAATTCCATCACAAGTGAAGGTTATTTCCACAACAAAATAGCAATCCTCAATATTAGTGTGGCTAGAATCGTTAGTTGTTTAACTTCCACATATGATCGGGCTATCGCCAGGTGTTCTCTACCGGATCTGGCTAATGATTTCTGCTTCAGACTTTCACTTCATTGGCATGTGCCGATATAGCAGCAAATAATTCAGACAAATGAATAATTAAAATGACAACTGTGAGTTCAATTTACGCTGCATACAAAAGGCCGTCATATGATCGTTATTTATTAGTAAACCACCGAACCGCAAAGGCCATGCTGATGACGATACCTCATACCTAGCTTCCTATGCAGGAACAGGTTCACTGCGACTGCTGACTGGAGGACGAATATTCGCATGCCGTGGTTGTTGCTAGTTACGCATTCGCAAATAGCCCGAGCTGGTGGAGCGTAGAGGGTAGAGTAGCAAAGCGAGGTCAGCGAGTCTCATCTGGCACGTTTGGCACGGATGATGATGCGAGTAGGTATTCTGCTGCGGTGCAAAAGGAGCGAAACTGTGCCTATGTTTACACAGCTTTATGCTGAAAACCCAACCAAATGTGAAGGCAGACGAGTGGTGCAGGCCTCCACACTGACTCTCACCGAAGCGGTTGCCTCTGCGAGGGGAGGGGTTCGGTCGCACTCGATTCAGCTTACAAGTGGAAACTGGCGCGTCGTTTGGTTTAATTGTCTGTCGTAATAGTGCGGTCGCAGTTGCGACTCGAATCGATGTTGACTCTATTAATATTTGTACAATGCCAATTGTATAATAATCTATCAATCCGAATTCAACATTGTATCTTTTGTCGTACACAGTAATTGGTAAATAATATGGTGGCAATCCATGCAACAGACTGGCATTGTGTTATTTCGATAACATAATCCAATTAGATGCAGCAAATTCATTAGCGTAACTAGCCACCAATTCTGAGGGGCGGGAAAGGGAGAAGGGGGTGTAGTTAGTCACATCTTCACCAACCACGCTGGTGGCCTGAATTCGAATCGCAACACCGGTATAGTTGTCGATAGTTGTGGGGTCACCATTTTTTTAATAAATAAATCAAAATGGCGGACATTTCAATCACCTTTCACAGCGGACTCTTGCAAGATTAGCGTACAAGATTACAAAAAAATGATTTAGCCTTTCGCGTTTCATAACAGATTTTCTACCACTTGACGTTTCTGTAATTCAGAATGTGGATTGCCTTTTTTAGCACCTACTCGTACTCATTGTGAAACGTATACCGGTTTTCTAACACTTTGATGCATGTTTTGTAGTACTGCGCATCAAATTTCAAATCTTACCTCTTCATTCGTGTGGAATCGTTTATAAGAGAGTCACATTTTTAACTGACGCAACAGGATATAGTCATTGGGGTAAATCTGGCAAGTCACGAGTAAAATGAGTGGGATCATAGTCTCGGTAAAAGAGTACTTTTTACATCACCTTTACGACCGTTTTGCCTAGGATTAAACATCCAATCGACTCAATATTGTGCAAATACTGGCCAACACTTCATCGGCTGAACGTTGCGTTTTCAGGCGGTTCGGACTAGACCTGTGCGCCGACCATATCACCGGCGGCGGCGGCGTAGAAAACATTTTACCTCGGCGGCGATCGGCGCGCCGGCGTGACGCCGTTAGCTTTTATCAGCGGCGGCGGCGTGTATCGGCGTGACACTCTTTACCACTTATAAAATATTGCGCATAATGTGTGCTTTTGTACTCTCATGTTCGATTTTTTTTAATTGAACTTTCATAAATAAAAATGTAAGCGTCAGAGTTGTAAGAATATCAAAAATAGAAATAAAATTGGTTAGATATCAAGTAAACAAACAATTGAATAACCAGAAAATAATAAACCAAACAGAGAAAGTACAAACAAGTGTAAATCCCAAAAAAAATTCATCAACGAGCCCACAACAAAAAATTACATGGAATACTGTTCCCAGAGACGTTCAATTTAGGAAAAAAGATAGATAGTTTTTTGATATGTTGATTTCGATTAACCGTAGACCTTCTTTGGGAAAATTCGATAAATCTTACGTTAGAGAGTCGTTTTTAACTTTCATATATTTTGTTAGGTTACCCATGGAATAACTGAAAAAATGGGAAACTCTTTTCAATCGAATAGAGTTCTTCGGTAAACACCACAGTTCCTTCATTTTCTATTGCGACTTTTGGGATAAAACTGACCAGAGGTGAAGCATTAAGTCCTCCTCGGGTAATTGTGATTGTGACGCGGTGTTGGTAGGAGCAACGAGGTTTCGTTAAGACTCCTCCCTCTTGACAAAATAAGCCTTTCTTATATAAAACTGTTCTGAGGAATGTTAATCCTCTCCAGGGAATTGTAATTGGCGGTATGGGCACGAGGAACGAGGTTTCGATAAGGTTCCTTCATCTTGACATAATGGCCAGAGGGGAACGTTAGGTGTAGTCTCACTCCTGGGAATTGTAATTTGGCAATATTGGTAGAATAGTAAGAGGCTCGTTATAGTAGAGCAGTAAGCTTGAAACGAAAGGGTAAACTCTCTCACACAAGCACGGATATAAATGAAAAGCGTACATTTACTGCCAATAATATGAAGTGCGGAATACAGAAAACACCTGGTCAATGTTACAATAGATCAAATGACTCTGGTCGCAGCGATGAGTCCGCACAGAGGAAAAAAAATAAAAATTACCTAGAAATCAGCAAAAAATATAGTCGTGCTTGAAAATGTTGACGAAAAAACTATCTACAAAAATGTCTGTTTCAGCGCAATATGATCAACTCTACTAATTTGCGCAAAATTTTCAGTGAATTCCCGCATTTTGATCTCCAAAAAAACTTTGTATTCTAAAGAAAATTACCAAATAATTAACCCTCTAGTGCCCAGTGCCGCCTTTAGACGGTCTCCAGTTGAACCTCTAAAAAGCTTCAATAAGAACTTTAAAAATGTTTATAAAGCTTCGAAGTGATTTTTTCGAAGTCCGTCTAAAAATTAATTTGGGCACTAGAGGGTTCATGAAAAAACACTAGTCATTTTTCATAAATTTTTTTAACATTTTAAAACTGCTCATACGTTTGCTTAAAAATAAAAAATACATTTGCTTACAAATAAAAAATAAATGTTATGATAACTGAAACAATTTTCTCGAAGCAAACTGACGAAGCAAATCACTGATAATGACGTTGATATTTTTGATTTAATTCGATAGAAAAGTCTGAATATTTATTGTCAAATATTCTATCAAATTTCCACAAATTAAAATAATTTACACTTAGGTACATTCGTAAATACACGCTCAGGAGAGGGAAGGCACTTAACGAAGTGTTACACTGCGTGAGGCCACCATGCAAAATTATTACGTAGGGCTGAAGGGGTATTGAGAATTTCCAAATTCCGCATTACCTAATACCTAATACCAGGAAAAAATCCAGCATACACAATCACTATCGGCGCGGTAAAGATTTTCTCGGCGGCGCACCAAAAATTTCTTCGGCGGCGCGCCGAGTCCAAATCATCGGCGGCGGCGGCGTGCGTAAAAGTGTCAGCGGCGGCGGCGCGGCGTGGCGGCGCACAGGACTAGTTCGGACGTTTATCACTAGGCAAAAGCCACTCTGCTGAGTAATGGGAGTTCCATGTTTCATTCATTGTCGCAAATCTCCACATTTCATATTACGCGTAGCTAATCCCAGATTCTTAGTCAGAAGTTTGACACGATGGTCTTTTTTTTTATCAATTACTAAAACAAGGCGGGCACATAGCTCTTTTATGCGTGAGCATTTCTGAGAGATATGACCAACGCGTTCCTTTAAGATACCTAAGGTCTCCTCCTTTTTAGCAGCAAAGGGAAGCTGCTAGCTACTAGCTAGTAGCTAGTGAAGTAACGTCCATACTTAGGTATAACGGACCAGTGTGGTCGAAAACTTTACACGGGTAAAAATATTTTCCCGTTTTCATGACCTTTTAGGTCATGAAATCATGAATGTTGTTTTCCGACAGAATCATGACCTATGACTCATGATATCATGATGTCAACCCTGAATATCATGAGCTATGAAAAGCGTTTTCAAGAATGTGACTCATGGCTATTAAAAGCGTAACACATTCCGCGTCGAACACCCGACAGAAACGGACGTGCAAAGTGGTCGTTCTATTACAATCCAGTCCGTGTGTACGAATAGCCAAACAAAAGAGTGTATTATTCAAGGCCATCAGTTGACAGTCGAGTCCGTGTCGCTGTGCTGAGTGATCTCACACCCGGCTCACTGCTGGTGGCTGTATTGGTGCTGCTGTACTGGTGATGCTGGCTGCTTTGGGTGCAGCTTCGAACGATCGGACAACCACTGCTGGAAGGAAGAAGTAAATAGGTACGTGTTCTTGTCGGCGCTAGTGCGCTAGTGCGCTACATTTAGCGCGATGGATATAGATCCCTCGCCTCCCGTGCCACCATCCCCGAACCCCCCTGACCCTGACCCTTCTGTTACCCCCTCCCCTGTTCATTCTCCAGTCCCCTCTCGCCCCAGGCTTTACCCGGACGGATCTCAACAGGGCAGCTATACTGTTTATTTTCGTCCAAAGGCAGGAGTGAATTCAAAGCGATTAAACATACTGCAAATTTCTAAAGACCTGACGAAGGGGTACAAGGCCGTGACCGAAATTTCCAAGGTCCGACCTAACAAGCTCCGTGTCGTGGTCAGTGATCTGGCACAGGCCAATGCTATCGCTTGCTCTGAGCTCTTCACACGCGAGTATCGCGTTTACATACCCGCACGAGACGTGGAGATCGACGGTGTCATAACCGATTCGAGTCTGTCTGTCGAGTGTATCCTAAAAAGCGCAACCGGTTGCTTCAAAAATACCGAAACACAGGCGAAGATTTTGGATTGTAAGCAATTGCGGTCCATGTCTCTCGTCGGCGGTAAAAAAGTTTACACTCCGTCAGACTCGTTTCGCGTTACGTTTGCCGGATCTGCACTCCCTAGCCACGTCTCGATCGACCGGGTTCGTCTGCCTGTGCGATTGTATGTACCCCGTGTTATGAATTGCACCAATTGCAAGCAGTTAGGCCACACAGCCGCCTACTGCTGCAATAAGGCACGATGTAGCAAGTGTGGGGAGACTCATGCGGAAGATTCTTGCAGTGTTATAGCTGAAAAATGTATTCACTGTGGGGAAAACCAGCATGAGCTCTCCACATGCCCGGTGTACATGCAGCGCAGAGATAAAATCAAGCGGTCACTTAAGGAGCGTTCAAAGCGTTCTTACGCTGAGATGCTGAAGAAGACCGTGACCACTTCTACCATAACATCGAACCCCTTTGATCTGTTGCCCTCTGATGAAACCGATTCTGACGATTCACCAGCGGGAACATCTTATGCCAATCCTGGGGAGTCTAGGAAGAGGAAAAATGTTTCCTCTCCTAAACTTCCTCGAAAAGGTCCAAAGATTTCCCAAAGTGAAATGAATGGTACAAACAAACCTAAAAGTGCAGCGGAAAAACCGAAGCAAACTCCTCCTGGGCTTGCAAATTTAAAGTCCCAGAAGGAGTTCCCAGCACTGCCAGGAACATCTAAAACCCCAGTTGTTCCTTTTGCACTCCCAGTTGATGAAACAACCTCTGGATTAGTGAAATTTTCTGACATTGTGGACTGGATTTTTGAAAATTTCAATGTACCCGATCCAATTAAAATTTTTCTTACAGCATTCCTCCCAACAGTTAGATCATTTTTGAAGCAGTTGACTGCCCAATGGCCCCTCCTTGCAGCGATTGTATCCTTCGATGCCTAATTCAACTGCGTATATGAAGGATTCTATCTCTGTCTTACACTGGAATTGTAGAAGTATTTTACCAAAAATTGTTTCGTTTAAAGTTTTGATAAATAAAAACAAATGCGATGCATTTTCCCTTTGTGAAACTTGGCTTACTTCAAATATTGATCTCAACTTCCATGATTTTAATATTATTCGCCTTGATCGAGACACCCCATATGGAGGAGTACTTTTAGGGATTAAAAAGTGCTATTCTTTCTATCGTATTAACCTCCCCTCGATTCCAGGCATCGAAGTTGTCGCATGTCAAATGACAATACAAGGTAAAGAGCTTTGTATTGCCTAAATATATATTCCTCCCAGAGCACAGGTTGGGAAACGGTTGCTCTTTGATTTAATAGAACTTCTTCCCTCGCCACGTTTGATTTTGGGAGACTTCAACTCTCATGGCGTGGCTTGGGGTTCCCCATACAATGATAACCGCTCCTCTTTAATCTATAACCTTTGCGATAACTTCGACATGACTATTTTAAACAACGGTGAAATGACACGTATCCCGAAACCTCCAGCGCGCCCAAGCGCTTTGGATCTATCCTTATGTTCGACGTCGTTACGGTTGGATTGCACATGGAAGGTAATCCTCGATCCTCACGGTAGCGACCATTTGCCTATTCTTATTTCAATTAATAACGGGTCAACTCGCATGCGACCAATTAACATTCCGTATGACCTCACACGGAATGTCGATTGGAAGTTATACGAGGAAATGATTTCAAAAGCGGTCGAGTCGATTCAACATCATCCACCACTTGAAGAATACAACCTCCTCGCGGGTTTGATTCTCGACGCCGCGTTGCAAGCCCAAACGAAGAAATATCCCGGCGTAACGATCAAAGAACGGCCTCCCACTCCGTGGTGGGACCAAGAGTGCTCCGATGTCTACACGCAAAGATCCGACGCGTTTAAGGCCTACCAGAAGGGAGGTATACCCGACGACTATATACGGTATTCGGAGCTTAATACCAAGCTTAAAAGCCTGGCTAAAGCAAAGAAACGCGGATATTGGTGTCGGTTCGTGAACGAGACGTCGAGGGAGACATCGATGAGCACTCTTTGGAACACAGCCCGAAGAATGCGGAATCGCGTAACGGTCAACGAAAGCGAGGAGTCTTCAAGTCGGTGGATATTTGATTTTGCCAGGAAAGTATGTCCGGACTCTGTTCCTGAGCAAAACATTGTTCGCGATGCGTCTCCGGGCCACGACGCGATAGAATCACCTTTTACGATGGCAGAATTTTCAGTTGCCCTCCTGTCCTGTAACAATAACGCGCCTGGGTTAGATAGAATCAAATTCAACTTGTTGAAGAATCTACCCGGCAATGCCAAGAGGCGCTTGTTGAACTTGTTCAATAAGTTCCTGGAGCAAAACATTGTACCGCAGGATTGGAGGCAAGTGAAGGTGATCGCCATCCAAAAACCAGGGAAACCAGCTTCTGATCACAACTCTTATAGGCCGATTGCAATGCTATCCTGTATCCGGAAATTGATGAAAAAAATGATACTCCGTCGTTTAGACCATTGGGTCGAATCAAATGGTCTACTATCAGGTACTCAATTTGGCTTCCGCCGTGCCAAAGGGACGAATGATTGTCTTGCGTTGCTTTCAACAGATATTCAGCTGGCGTATGCTCGCAAAGAACAAAAGGCGTCTGTGTTCTTGGACATTAAGGGGGCTTTTGATTCCGTTTCTATTGACATTCTTTAGGGTAAACTTCACCGACAAGGATTTTCTCCAATTTTGAACAATTTTTTGCACAATTTGTTGTCCGAAAAGCACATGCATTTTACGCACGGCGATTTGGCAACTTTTCACATTAGCTACATGGGTCTTCCCCAGGGCTCATGTTTAAGCCCCCTTCTTTACAACTTTTATGTAAATGACATCGACGAATGTCTGGCAAATTCATGCACGATAAGACAACTTGCAGACGACAGTGTAATCTCTGTTACAGGAGCCAAAGCTGCCGATTTGCAAGGACCATTGCAAGATACCTTGGACAATTTGTCTGCTTGGGCTCTACAGCTAGGTATCGAATTCTCTCCGGAGAAGACTGAGATAGTAGTTTTTTCTAGGAAGCATGAACCTGCTCAGCTTCAAACACAATTAATGGGTAAAACGATTTCTCAGGTTTTGGTACACAAATATCTTGGTGTCTGGTTCGACTCTAAAAGCACCTGGGGTTGTCACGTGAGGTATCTGATGAAAAAATGTCAACAAAGAGTGAATTTTTTTCGTACAATAACCGGACAATGGTGGGGAGCCCATCCAGGAGACCTTATAAGGCTTTACCAATCAACGATACTGTCTGTTATTGAGTACGGGTGTTTCTGCTTCCGCTCCGCAGCAAACACACATTTGATCAAACTGGAGCGAATACAATATCGTTGTTTGCGTATGGCCTTGGGTTGCATGCAATCGACCCATACGATGAGTTTGGAGATCTTAGCTGGAGTTCTACCATTGCAAAACCGCTTCTGGAGCCTGTCTTCTCGTATTCTTATCAAATGTGAGGTCTTGAACCGTCCTGTGATTGAAAATTTTGAGAGGTTAATCGAACTTAATTCTCGAACCCGTTTTATGACATTGTATTTCAATCACATGTCCCAAAATATTAACCCTTCTTCGAATATTCCAAATCGTGTCGACTTATCAAATACTTCTGATTCTACTGTGTTTTTCGATACATCCATGATAGAAGAAACTCGTGGAATCCCGGATCATTTACGCGTGCAGCAGATCCCTAAAATTTTTTCCAATAAATATCGAAACATCAACTGCGACAATATGTACTACACTGACGGATCACTTCTTGATGGGTCCACTGGCTTCGGTATCTTCAATAACAATTTAATCGTCTCCCATAAGCTCGATAATCCTGCTTCTGTTTACGTCGCAGAATTAGCTGCAATTCAGTACACCCTAGGGATTATCGAAAAAATGCCCACGGACCATTATATCATCTTTACGGACAGTCTCAGTTCCATTGAGGCTCTCCGATCGATGAAAGATGTTAAGCACTCTCCGTATTTCCTGGGGAAAATACGGGAACATCTGAGTGCTTTATCCGAAAAATCTACTCAGATTACCTTAGCGTGGGTCCCTTCTCACTGCTCGATACCGGGTAATGAGAAAGCGGACTCTTTGGCTAAGGTGGGCGCAACAAATGGTGATATTTATGAAAGACCAATTGCCTTTAATGAATTTTTCGCATTTGTACGTCAGAATACGATCATCAGTTGGCAAAATTCTTGGACCAAGGGGGAACTGGGAAGGTGGTTACATTCCATAATCCCCAAGGTATCGACGAACCCGTGGTTCAAGGGGTTGGATGTAGGTCGGGATTTCATTTGCGTGATGTCCCGGCTTATGTCCAATCACTATAGATTTGACGCGCATCTCCGTCGTGTTGGGCTCGGGGTAAGTGGTATCTGTGCCTGTGGTGAAGGTTATCACGACATAGAGCACGTTGTTTGGTCATGCCCTGTACACCGTGACGCCAGGTCTAGATTAATAGCTTCCCTGCAGGCCGAAGGTAGGCAGCCGGCTGTTCCTGTTCGTGATGTCTTGGCGAGCCGTGACCTATCCTACATGTCCCTTATATACGTTTTCCTGAAATCCATCCACGCCCCAGTTTAGTCCTATCCCCTTCTGCCTACATCCAACCAAACGACAAGAGCATGTTAAGACACCGGATCCGGAAACAGCAATCAGACCCGCACGATACTCTCAAGGCTCGATGGAAACAACCCAATATGCCAGTCCGTAATATCTTGGCCCAGCAGCGGAACAAATTTAATATGCTGCTTACCTATGGCAATGAAAACCATCAAACAGCAAACCTGTGCTTATAATGCAAAATATTCTAGCTTTAAGTTAGATTTAGTTTCAGCTCGTAGTCGGCAGCGAGGATAAAAAATTTGCTTTTAGTTATTAAGATACTTTAGAAAGTAAGCTACCAGATATAATTGGCGCCGTTAAACATTGAATTGTATTTGTGCCGTGTCAAATAAACTATAGATGAAGAAAAAAAAAAAGCGTAACACATCGCTGTCGCATGGACTCATAGAATCATGAGTTATGACTCATGATACCATAAGTTGGACTCTGAATATCATGAGCTACTCAGAGCGTTTTTATAAACACGACTCATGACTGCTATAAACGTAACACATACCTGTCAAACTGCGCGCCGGTATATTCAGTGATTGCAAGTTGTAGAAACCGTGATTAAAACCATAGGTGGACTAGCGTATTTCATGTGCAAAACAAGGTTTTCGCGAGTGAACGTGTTGATAAAACATATTACGAGTGTCCGGTTGCATAAATTTGCTCAACACAGTATTATCAAGTGCGGTTGAAACAACTGTGGCAGAGAACATACGATCGGAATTAAATTCGGATTGGAGATCGAAAAGGATCCGAAAAATAAAACAACTGCTGATACCAGGTCTATAATATGAAATGGTCATTGACGTAGTGCTCGTATAAAAATAGCTAGCCGTAAAGTTTGTATTTTCCATCAAGCCCAGTTCCTTCGCTTGAAATGTAAACTCGTTGTTGTTGTTACTGCTAGAATTGATGGATAAGAAGCTGTGCGGTGAGTGTCATCTGCCTGTTAATGATTTGAAACCAGTGCGCCTGTAAAGATTAACTAGGCGGTAGAAGAATTCGTGCCTATTTTGCCGAAAAACTAAATAATGAGCCGGCTGTGCCAACAAATGGTGTTCAATTTAAACAGCTGTGTGATACTGTTGGATCACTGAGTAATAAAGTGGATTGTTTGATGCTGTCGCAGAGCCGTAACGATCACAGCCCTGATGCTCCTGTGTGGCCGAGACTAGGAAATCAACGCCGGTGGGGTGGTAATGGTGGTGCGGTACGTAATTCTGTTAGCCGCGGCACGAAATCGATCGATTTAAATGATCTTTCGGTTGCATCTATCACCCGCGCTCCCCAATCAGTTGAGTGGTGGTTGTATTCGCTTCGCATGAACTGTAAACTGCAGATTGGTGAAATACCTGTGTGTTCTCCAACCAGGTTTTCTGACAAATTTCGCTAACGGAAATTTGGAACTGTAAACTATCTTGACACATCACTGAAGTTGAGCATAATAAAGACTTGTTTTTTTTACATAGAACTACATTTCTCAGAAAGATCGGCTACATTGGAGTGAGAATGAAAATATAAAAACGAAAAAGGGGAAAAAATTTGTGTTTTTTTAATGCTTATAAGCCGTTTAGTTTTCAACGCATTTCCGTCGTTTTTGCAGCAATCAATTGAAAATTATCCACGCATCAGCCCAAATGCAGACAATTGTAATTTGATTATTTATACTATTGTAGGTAGCGAACGGCTTCGGCAGTGGTTACGATTGCTGCAGAAAACCTGCCGAAGCCTTTCGCCACCCTACTATTGAAAATTGTTATTGAAAAGTGTTAAAATAACAAGAAATAAAACAAAGTTTATTAAAGTCTTTAAAAAAGCAATCAGTTTACTAGTTAAGAATGGTGCTAACTATGTAGCAGCGGGCAGTAGCGATAGCGGGTACCAGTAGCGGTAGTAGTAGCTGCGTCAGTGGTAAGTGTAACGGTATTACCTCTTCTAGTAAAAAGCTGCTTTTGTGCGGTAGCGGCAATTCCTCCAGTGAAAAACTGCCGTTTTTTGGCAACACACAAACGGGGGTTTTGGCAATCAAAATATGTCTGCCGTCAAATTTTTAGTCCGAGACCAGTTTTTAATGTCGGAAATAGCACAGAGATCATAGCATCATATCCTAAATTGAATTAAAAAACTAATTGTCCTTTTAAGGATTAACTAAATAGTCAATTGAAGAGTTAAAATTTTTTCGTTCATACATTACACCTTATTCAAAATGTTCGTGCGCCTTGACATAGACGATTGTAAATTCGATATGATCTTCATGTCTCAGCACGAGTTCGAAATTTTATTGTGCACCAAGGAACAAATAACTGAGTGACCAAATTTTTTATAAGTAGACCTTGTTGATGTTTTCCACAATAATGCGAGGAGCCGAGTTTAGAGCAACCATCAACGTCAAACATCAGTTTCCCTATTCAAGATGTCAATGATATTCAACATATTGTTTTCTGAGAGAATTTGAGGCGACATTTTGGCGACAACTTATAAACATTTAAGCATAGCATATATATATATATTTAAACATTTAAGCTGATAAGAACAGCTTTTACTACATTTACACAGTTTACCTAACTATAACCGATCCGCTGCATCGCGCCACGCCATTCCGATGCGTCTTGAAACAATTTTTTTTTGGCTGGTCGTGCTCGCGAGTAGGGGAGTGCACGCGAATAAGACCGTAAATAGGAGTGTGTGTCCATGATTTCGGGAGCGAAGAAAACTCGCAAGCGTCAACACTCGGTGGTGTGAAATGAAGGAAGTGTGAAAGAACGAGAGACAGTTCGAATGGTGGAGGTACTCCATTGTGTGTGTGTGATTTCGGTAGCGGTGAGAACACTACTTGGAGTATCGCTACTTGTTAAGAGCGAGTTTAGCGACACTGCAGCATACAACCATAAACCACTTGTAGTTAAAAAAAAATAAAACAAGTTGTTTTCCTTGTTTTGTGTTGCATAATAAATATTTTTTACCTGAGGCTGTCAAAAGTTGAAAACAAACTGAAATCAGCTGACCGCACCTGTCTCGTCGATTTCCTTAGCAACATCCATAAATTACGTAACGTAAAAAACCCAATTTTTGGACCCCCACCCTCCCATATGTAACAAAAAGTAACGCCAAAACCTACCCCCCATAAAAATTACGTGACACTGTAAAAGAATTTGCCAAATAAAAATGCTCATATTTAGAGTATAAGTCTCCCCATGGATTTTTTGTTACGTAACGCTGATCTTACCTAACCCCCCCTCCCCTCCCCTGTATAGCAAATCGTAAAGCCAAAGTATATAATATGTTACGTAATTTATGGTTGCCGCCTCATATCATTTTTACAAAAAAACCTTTTCACAAATTATTCGTCTAGTCTAGTGTCTGTGTACACTAACAGAGTGTAGAGTGTGTACACTAACAGAGTGTACACTAACACAGCCAGTACTTGAAAGGATCCTGGAAAATGATATCCACCATTTTTTTTAAAAATGATTTCCCTACATTTTTCTTGTCAACAGCCAGGCCTACTGTGTAGCGTAATATAATATAATATAATCTAAGATCGGGGATAATCCGTACCAACCGATCCGTATGTAAGAAGTAATATACCTAATTCGTTGGGAGTGATTAAGCTAAGAAAGTACACTCCTTTGTTGACCAATCTGCTGGGATGGAACATAGGTATTTCTTCCTTATGTTCGGGTTTCAAAACGGTTACGGTTACGGTTACGGTTACGGTTACGGTTACGGTTGGAACCTGAGTACTAACTCTAGTCCTAGCATTTCAAGCTTATGGTTATAGCGCCATTACTCGCTCTCTTGAAGGAATATTGATTAGTAAATAAGATTTAAGATAATGTTTCTTGTTAGCTTAGCTTAGCTTAGGTTAGGTAGACTGCCCGTAGTTGCACTCCATGATTGGTCGAACCAAGAAAATTGCAAAATGAACCAGATTTATGGTGCTTGGGACTAGCATTACATCGTGCAATTTTCACTGGTTCACAATACTTTTACCACTGACCAATAACGACGCCGGCCACGACCAAAAGGCGGTACTACTTGGGAAGGAAAGGGATGGTTATACTCGTTTTGTTTAGAGACCGCGGGTACCACTTCATCTCTACGAGTATAACAGGATAGGAATTGTTTTAATAAGGTACAGCTCTGGTAACTTTATGATAACTGATGCATATTAGGCGAAATACAAATTTGAAAATTCAGAAGCCTATTGCGCGATCAAAACCGTTGTTTGTTGAGATGGGGCGAGACAAATTCTGGATTTGCCATGGTAGGCAATGGGGAACGAGAACGTATGCTGAATTTGAATCCGTTGTTTGAATATATGTACTAGCAAACCGATGAATTTTTGTGGAGTTTGTTTGATTTGTACCCTTAATAAGTTCTACAAACAACGCAATACAGATCTGAAGAAATCCCGTGCCGTACTGCATTGATATTAAACATAATTATATAGAATTACTAAACTAGAAACAGGACGCTCTCACCATCTACAATTCGATCCAGTCCTATTCAGTCAATCCATTTTTTGTGTCCTTAATCGATCATACTCATCTGTATCACTCAGCTTGAATGAATTGAAGAGAAAAATTCATAGGACATTCGTTGACTTCTGTTGCGAAAACTTCTCCTTATGGCGGTTTCGATTACTTCCTAAGTTTCAAGAGGCATTTTAGTCCGCTTGATCTTGACTAATACTGCGACCTGTGTGTTGTGGCTGTTTCTTCAAATACGGAAGGCAACGTTGCTGGTTTTCGGTGGAAACTAAGTTTATATAACACTGTTTCAACCAAAAACAATAAATTGAAAATATTTAGCGAGAAATTTGTGACGCAGTAGAAAAATTGCGCCCGTTCGCGTTCGTGGTTAACATCGATCTCCAAAAAAAAAAAAAACCTTTTCACAAATTATTCATGACCAAATACAAAACATAATAATAGCATAAAATGACATCTTAGGCCCATAAGAAATTCTACGCAAAGTCAAAAATGACATTTAAATAAAATGAGATGAGAAACATTTTGTGTTCTCTAATGTTATCGATAAAAATTTACAGTACTTTTTTAAGAAAAAATAGAATCCGTTAGGAAAAAGGATCAAAAATGGTTTAAATGTTATTAAAATTGATTAGGGTATCGAACGTTTTTATCTGGTTTTTGCATAATACTGCTGCAAAAAAGCTGCCAAAGAAAACTTATTAATTTATGTTTTACTATGTTTTGTCGTGCAAATCATAAATAATACTGACTGTCGAACTTGTTACTACAAACGCAAATCCTAAATCCCGTAACGGTTTGGCATCTAAGACCGTGAACAAAATCTGATCTTTTACGATTTTTATCAATTTTAATCAATGGTCGATAATTCATAATCATGAATCAAATTCCAACTTATCAGAGTGATGAATCCAATTCAAAGTTTATGAACTTTATCCTAAGTTTAATGAGTTTTTATTGTAGTTTCATGAAATGAATTACTGACTTTATAAACCAAAACACGAATTCAAATATAATGTCAAATTTCATTCGTGGAACGCTAGATCACATAAATTATATCTCCAGTTTCGTGATCGATAAATCATGACATTAAGATTTAATGAACCAAAGTGAAGATTCATAAATTAAATGTACACCCAGTCCGCACAAATGAGATGTTTAAGAGAAGATTCATATTCGTATTGGGAATATGCTCTGTAAATGGTCAGGAATGCTAAAAAAGCGTTGAAAAGGCAGGGCTTAGAGCCTTATACAAACTCATAGCAATTGTCCCAAAGTGGTTCGTTAGAAATTTTCTACATCTAAGGTGCCGCCACACGGACGCTAATTCCCTTAGTTTCTAAGTCTTAGTTGATTGTAAAAAGCATTTTTTCATCATTTCTATGTTATAGCTTTTGACAGTACAATCCCGCGTTATGATGAAAAAAAAATACTTTTTAAAATCAACTATGACTTAAAAATCAAGGGAATTAGCGCCCGTGTGGCGGCACCTTAACATATTTTCAACTGGGCGATATTTATAGGAGAAACCAGAAACGTTTCTAATTTTGTTTTAAATTGTCACCGCGAGTCGTATTTTTATCAACACATACATGAATATTTCTCGTGACAAAGTTCTAAAATAAAACATACTGTTCGTGATTAACTCCCGAACTTTGCTATTTAATTTTTTTTATTTCGCCGATAAAATTTAGAAATGATTGAATGGGTACATATTAGTATGCAAATGCAATCCCATTTTCATGGAGAAAGTATGTCGCCTACCCCTTAAAAATTTCGAGCGCTTTCCCCAAAATTAGGTTTTAGATAGTATTCGTAAAATTATAAATATTTTAAAAACACGAAAAATTAAATTTATTGATTTTTTTAGGCGTCTGTCTGTTAATGGATAACTCTTGTTGTAATTTTGTTACAAAATATATAAAAACTATCAAGGAAAACTTCTAAATCATATTATGGCTTAATTTTATAATATATGTACTACTTTCGTCAAGCATTGCCCCCAGTTTAGTGAGCCAACAAACTTTAGGTGCTCGTCACCAATTCTTGGTGACTTTCGTAAAAAAGATACATTCCTCTTAATAACGGTTATAGATCATTTCTTTATTCTTCAATAAACATCAATTAATACAGGGACTCTTTTGAGACTAATCGAACGTTAGTTTCAAGAAATATGTGACCTTATTCAATTGAACTAATCTTTTCGAAATTACTTGATTAAAACGGATAGTTACTAAAATTCCGCGAAATTTTTAAAAAGATCACATATTCATAACAACAGTTGACATATTCTTTACAAAAGTCACGGTGACTGAAAAGTAACATTTGTTGATTGAAGCCCGATGTTCACTTGTTCTGATATTTATATAAACTAGAACTTAGAAGAGATGATAACCAAAATCACTGCGACAACGTCAATAACTTATATGTTTTTTTCAAAAGGTTACAAATTCTATTGAACAAAACTTTTGACAAATATTCTCTCACAGAAGTCACAGTGACTAACAGGGGAAACTATTCCTATGAAGGTCACCATGAAGTTATCAGAAAAATTTAAATGTACCTCCTAATGACCTAGTGAATATTCTAAGACAACATACCATTTGTTCTTCAAATTATCACCGTGACTAATTTCGTTTCACAAGTGGAATAATTTCGTCTGTGACCCTTCAGAGAAAAATAAATAAATTTTACTTCAATTATCACAGAGACAAAATAAAAGAAAAATTTGTTTTATAATCATAGCAAAAATTACACACATGTTTTTCTATAAAAAGTAATAGTTACTCGCGTACAAAAACTATTCCCATATTATTTTTAAAACATTCGAGGAACAATTGTAAGAAAAAAGTGTTATTTTATTTGTGACTCTCGTGCGGATTGGGCAATTTCGTGAATCGGATCGCACAAATCATGGTTTCATGAAACTAGCCCAATCAATCATGCGTTCAATTAATTGTTTCCTAAATCAAAGCAAGGTTTTATAAATCGAACACCCGATTTCATGAGTCAAATGCTATATGTCCTGACTCGCAACTCATGATTTCATAAATCTAAATCATGGTTTCAGTAGACACAGTAAGTATTCTCAAATCGAACGCCCGATTTCATGAGTCATATGCTAAATTGCATGACTCGTGACTCATGATTTCATGAGTTCAGCTCATACTTTCATGGGTTAGAATAAGCCAAAGCAAGAATGCATAAATCAAACACCCGATTCCATGAGTCAAATGCTATATTTAGTATATATATATACAATCATGGTTCCATGAGTCAAAGTGCGATTTCATGATTTGAACGCCCGATTTCATGAGTCAAATGAGTCAAATTTCATGACCCATAAATCATGGTTTCAATACAAATTGCTCATGATGTCAGCAAAACAGTAACGCACGGGGTGCGTTACGAACAATTGGCTAATGATTCCATGAGTCTTTACTCATGGTGTATATTCATACCATGAAAATTCATCCAAATCATGAAATCATGAGTCGTTTTGCCCGTTTTCGAGATTTTATTTTTACCCGTGTAGATACTATCCGTTACCGCGGAACACTGGAAAGCATCCACAGGCTCATGTGCCTGAGGGTCGCTTACGCGTATCGAACTGTGTCGAGGCAATATGCGTCCTGGCTGACATGATTCCTATCAGTATCATTCAGTCCCGTAGCTACCGGGGGGGGGGGCTAGGGGGGGCTTAGCCCCCCCACGCGTTTTCATTGCCCCACCACGCAATTTTCTCATACATTTGATTGAAACTAGGTAAAAAAAAAACAAATGAAAAATCTGTAATATGACCAATAAGCATTATTGAATAGTCTCCGGTAGTAGTTCATTAAATCTCAAAAGAACCATATTTAAATCCGAACAATCGAAACGGTCGAACTCATATGACAAAAAGGTTAAATTACTCAATCTTTCAGTGAGCCCGCTTGATTTGAAGCGGCGAAGTTGAAACTGACGATCCGCATACTTCCGTTTCGGATGTCCGGACCAGCGTCTGGGAGTGAAAATGTCAGTTTTTTTAAATGGTCATTTTAATGAGAGAACCAACCACAGTTTTATATCCGGACTACTTCGTGATAAGGGCGAATCCTTGCTTGTTTTCCTATCTAGTTTCGCCCTAATCACGAAGTAGCCCGGATATGTTTGATTATATAAGAACGATGCAAAACAAGTTTTACTGCAAAATTTGACCAATTTCTCCAGAAGTTTTTATTGTCCACTTTTTGATTTCTTGGATTGAACAAATCGTGGGCAAAAAATGACACACAAGACTAGTTTTTTCAAATATTCAATATTCAGACAGTATCTAAACTTCCTGCTGTGTGCTTCTTGTGATTCATGTTTATGTTCGGTTCAATTTATTTTGGCCGGACTCTTTCACACCTCGGAAGCATAACCCAGTCCGTTACCTAGCCCGGACAACTATGTTACAGTTCGGTCCAAAATAAAACCGGACATAACCGGACATTGATCAAACAATGCGAATCGTCAAATTTAGAACTTGGGCTAACGGTTGAATCGCTCCATTCTTTCTTCGCGAATAGAATCTCTCAGTATCATCGATTTCGAATAAGGCGACCCTCAAAGATGGGTTTCTATCGGTGTAATTCCTTCAATGCATTTATTGTTTCAGATTATAACTTTTTAGAACTCTCTTCTGTTTTTAGTTTTTGTTTAGTGTCATAGAATCGTTGTATTCCATCACTCGTCCTTGCATTGCTTCTCTTGCTGGTTTGTTAATTTATTTAATGAATATTGAATTGGTCGAATAGCGGGTTCGTCACTGTAGGGCAGAAATTATAAAGTTTTTATCCCTGCTTTTTTCAACGATACGCACATTCGCAGCTTGTTTTTTTTTCGGAATATATACCCGGCAAACCTCTCCCAGATGGTCTCGAGGTACGATGCTGGCCTAACAAGCCAGTTGTCGTAGGTTCGAGTCTCGGCTCGGGAGAGACTGTTAGTGTCAGTAGGATCGTAGCGCTAGCCCCGCAATTGTCCTGTACACTACTAAACAGTCGGCTGCGAAGTCTGTGTATAAGTAAACAAAAGGTCATATTCCGAAACGGAATGTAGCACCAAGGCTTTTTTATACCCGGCAAACCAGATTTTCGGAAATAAGAAAATTCTTAAGGGACACCACTAATGCTTATTTGAAAATGTATAGATGACCTTCTGAATCTTCTGGTGCTAAAACTATCGACATAGGAGGAAAACTGCAAAACTTATAAGAATTTTAATTTGTGAGTACCCGGGTACTCCGTTGGACGCGTAAAGGTACTTTTTTGTCGAGCACATAACGGTTTTAAACGGCTTTCCCTCAAAAAAAAAAACGTTTAATTAAAAAAAAATTCTCTGCCCCCCCACGCAAAACGGAGTACCTACGGCTTTGGTATCATTGGCAAAGAGGATGTAGAGTGCTTCGACCAACGTGACACAAAAGGTACACGGACCACCAGAAGGTCAATTTCGATGGTCAGGTGGCAGTGGGAATGGTCCAATTCTATCGAAGGTAGATGAACGCACCGACTCATCCCGGAGATAGCCGGATGGATCGAAAGGGGCCATGGGGAAGTTTACTTCCACCTGACACAGATACTGTCACTCCATGGCTGCTTTAGGCATTACCTGCGCAAGTTTGGGCACCGATGTGTCCACAATGTGCAGGCACGGAGGAAACCGCTGAGCATGCATTCGTATGTCCTCGTTTCACACAGGTAAAGCCCTATTTAGAGTTCCAAGCGAAGTGAAAATCTCATACAAAATGTTCATTTTTTCACGCCCGTGAAAAATGTAAACTGCAAAAATTTCACTTCGCTTGGAACTGTAAACAAATTCGATTCAGCGAAATCGAAGGTTGTGGATCTCATCTTTTTCACTTGGGTTTACTTTTTTCACGCATGCAAACGCTAGTGAAAAAAGCAGCAGCAAGCGAAAACTTGATTTGAAGTGCGTTTATATTCTGTCAGAAATGTTAACAGTTTATATTCTGTCAGAAATGTTAACAGTGAGTAGGCCGGATACTACTACTGCGCGACGACGAGAGCACCTGGAGAGCAGTCATCGCGGCTGCCTCACAGATCGTTTTAGAGTTACGGTTACGACGAAGTTTAACAAATGCAACACTCTCTTATAAATACAACTTTTTTTTGCATGGGCAAAAAATATGAAATTTTGTGTAATACTAGTTTAGAGTGTAATATTTATAAGCATGCTTCGTAGTATGTGGAAAAAGCGGAGAAAAAGTTCATCGCGCACTTCCCTTTCAGTATGTGCCTGCGTGTAGCAATGCTTTCACCACACTGCTTCTTTCTGCACTCCAAAGTGTCTCAACCACTTACAGAGAGACAAACACACTTCTAGCTCACCCCACATCTGAGAGAAACACGAGAGGTGAATCACTCTAAAGAGATTACGTAGAAGTACACCACAGTGTACCCTGGCAAGTAGTCCGGAAAGTGGAAAAAAACCTACCGTGCAAAAGTGTAGTCCTCATGTAGCTACACCGCGAAAGCTAATTCGACATGAGTAAACTCGACCGGCACGAGCAACGCAGTCTATTTGTCTCTCCCAATCTCTTCTCTTCATTTGCCCTGCTCAAGAAACAAACTGTAAATATACGTGTGAGAAAGTACAGCATAATTCATTGTCTCGCAAGAGAGAGATTTCAGATTTCACCGCGGTGCTTTCTGACTGTGTATTCGCCAGATACACATGGTCTGTCTTTCTTTTTTAGCATGTGCGTTGATTTGCTCTTTAGTGTGAGAGCAGTTGTTTTCGCAGTGCAAGATATTCTCCTACACTATAGAGGTTTTCTGAGAAGAAAAGACAAGCCTGTTTACAAGTACAAAATTTCGTCACAATTTGAATAAAGGTTATCGTGAATATTATGTAACGATTTGATCACAAAGTAGGCGTGGGGTGAGGTAAGGTTTTTTGTTCTCAGGGAAGTTGGAGACGAAGTATCACTTTGCAACACTTTGCTCACTTTGTGAGTTGCCGTCAAGAAGCACAAATATTGATAGCGAAGTATGCAGCATTGCTATATTCACAATACAAATGCATCTAAATGATATATTCAAGGAAGCGAATTTTTTTTTCATGGGCTGTTTATAAACAAACTTCTTTGCAATCAAATCTATTTCCAAAATGGCCGATGCTGCATTTGACATACCGTTACACCATGTCTCTATACATCATGATCGAGAAGGCTCTCAATCAAGAAGTGCTTCGACCAAAAATATGGATGCGGATGCCTAGGCCAGTACCACAGGTGGGTCGCGAAACAGTTGGGAACTAGTAGTGAGAGGAAGAAAGGCGACCCCATGAAGGAAAAGAGGGTGAGGGATTACCTCATACGCAATCCAAGCATTTCGATTCGGTACGTGGCAACGAAGAAAGTTTTACCGCAGGTGGTTGAAATGCATTCTATTGGACGACGAGGCGTACACTGAAGCAGATGGTAAGCTCTTTCCGGAGGGGTGTTCCACAAAAAAAAACTCTATTTTGTCGTATCCAACGTACAGATAGGGCATCGCAGTATTCAGTTATTGTTTTTTTTTTACAAATTTTTCCACAACTTTGCTGAAGAAAGCAATCAGGTATAGTTAAAGTAAGACAAAATATATTATTTTTACCTAACTGTTAGGTAAATTTATCGAAAAACCGAAAACGCCAAAAGTAAGGTCTTGTTCTATGAAACATTTTTGTTGAAGACATTGAGTACATAAAATCAATTTTCACAATCAAATCTAAAGTGATCACGATTTTTCGAATTTATACCACTGTTTTTTTTTTTTTTTTTTGTAAGATTTGGACCACTGCGACCATTATTTTGATCTTTTGTGGTAGACCTCTTCTTTAGTCTAGGTACTCGTGGCAGACATATCACTATTGATGGAAGTGATCGTCGTTGTCTTATCGCACCCTTTCTCCCAATTAGGCACTGTATTTCGTATGAAATGTATTACCTCATTAGGATTCGCAGACCAGACCTCAAAAGGCTCCAAAGTTCCTTTTCCAAAGGCTCTTATTCTGCGCTGTATTAGTGCACTGCAGTGGCAGAGCAAATGTTCTGCGGTTTCACATTCGAACCCGCAGAGACGACAAATTTCGTCATCTGACTGACCAATTTGTTTCAGGTGATGCTTACTTGGACAGTGTCCTGTAAACAGTCCGGTAATTGTCCTTAGTCCCTTTTTATTTAAACTAAGCAATTGCTGGCTTTTCTTGACGCTTGGTTTTATAAAGCGTTTAGACTGGCGTAGCCCTACTGAGAATCTCCAGTTCTCTTGTATTGTCCTATGTTCCCAGGTTTTCAATTCTGCTTTCAAGGCGCTTGATGACACCCCACAGAACGGTTCTGGGCCAATGAAATCGGTACATGACCCCTGTCTAGCTAACGTATCGGCTTTTTCATTGCCTTCCACTCCGCAGTGACCAGGAACCCATTATAAACATACTTGGTTCCTTTCTGCCAGTTGTTTCAGTGAAAGAATGCACTCCCATACTAGCTTAGAGGTACATGTGAAGGCTTTTAGTGCTTTAAGTGCTGCTTGGCTATCAGAAAAAATGCATATGTTAGCATGCCTGTATTTCCTAGCCAAACAGACTTGTGCACATTCATAAATTGCAAATATTTCGGCCTGGAACACTGTAGGCCAACGGCCCATTGGTATCGAGATACTTATCCCAGGACCATTTATACCTGCTCCGGTTGAATCATTCATTTTTGAGCCATCTGTGTAAAAGACGACAGAGCCTTGTCGGATGTTTGGGCCACCTTGTTCCCAAACTTCCCGTTCGGTCTCTATGATTTTGAAAGGTATTTCGAAGTATGCTTCTGTATTCATCCAATCTTCGATACCTGGTATATGTTTGCTCAGCTGAAAATGTTTGAGGATTGCCAACTGGCCTGTCTGATCTCCATCAGGTACTTTTTTTAAGGCGTGTTAGTCTCAATGCACTTTTTTCCGCCTCTAGTTGTACTACCTGGTGGAGTGGTAATAGATGCAGAACTGCATCTAAGGCTTTCGACGGAGCACTTTTCATTACTCCTGTAATTGCATTACAAATTAGCCTTTGCAACTTGTCAAGCTTGTTCTGCGTTGACTTTTCTTTTGTTTAAGGCCACCACACTAGCGAGGCATACGTTATTCTTGGTCTTATTATTGCCTGGAACAACCAATAGATCATACTTGGCCTCAGATCCCATGTTCTGCCAATAGCTTTGCTACATGCCCAGAGTACTGTCTGTCGAATTTTCCCCTCACAAGAATCACAACATCATCGGCGAATCCGACAACTTCGAAACCTAGCTCAGTTAGGTTTCTAAGTAGCTGGTCTACAACCAATGACCACAGCAAAGGCGATAGAACTCCACCTTGCGGGCATCCCTTAGTTGTGTTCCTTGTAAGGGTAGTATTACCCAATACTGCAGTTATCTCACGACTATTCAGCATGGTTTCAATCCATTTTGAGGTATATGTATCAAACCCATGGTGTCCCATTGCGTTCAACATTGAGTGATGGGATACATTATCAAAAGCTCCCTCTATGTCTAAGAACGCAGCGAGTGCGATTTCTTTTGTATCTATAGATTTCGCTATTTTTGTCGTATACCACTGTGCAGGGCTGGAATTCATCTCAGTGCAGACAAAACCACACAAATTTATACACAACACATTTGCCATCAAACCGTACGTGCCACTCCCGATATTTCGTTTGTGTCCTGTTCTCCCCATTCGCTCTTTTGTATTTATTTCGCACCGAAAAAAAGCGACTGAGTACTCTTTGTGCATTTGCCAAAATGTGCGACACCACACATTGTGTCTTACTTTGTGTGTTGCTTGGGGCAATGATTATCGGATTTGACAAACGACGGATTATAGAATTCCATTTTTTTTTGGTTTTTGCACTTAATTGACTCCTACTGAAATCATTTAGGAGCTAATTTTCAGTGCTGCTCAATGGGTTTTGTTCTAAAACTAAAAATGGTTTCTTGACGGAGATAGCCGCAATAAGTCTCGTATATGAACAGTAGGGTGGCAATAGAAATCGATTTTTCGAATTTTATTTAGAAAAAGGGCTCAATAGTTTCGTCTTCGAAAAAAGTTCCCATACTAAATTTCAGCTTAATCTGACTTCGGGAACACTAAAGCATTATTTTGTGACCAATGAAAAAAATGCACAGGTAGTTCATAAATTTCTGAATATTAAAAAATTCTGATGCCAAATGTCTTAAAAATGCACGAAACATCGAGATCTGGTGTTATCCAAAACCAAAAAAATAAAAAAATTGATCGGTTAAAGTTTCACTTTTCGACTGAATGAACTTCTGAATGCGACGAAGGACAATTTTTTCCCATACGAGTCATTACCACCCTAATGAACGGTATCAGTAGTTAACGCATGTAGCGATTGTATATGAATACCGAGACAGAAACATGTCGACGTGCGTAATATGTCCTAAGAAACACGTCCACGCTATTGAGAATCGTGTTTAAATGAATTCTTAAAAATGTATATGGTCCTTTCTTGCTTCCTTTTCTCAGCTATTTTTTCTACCAGCAACGCAACGCAAACTGCTCAATCTGAAGCTCTTTGTTCTCACGCAATGTGTCACAAAAAGCAGCACAAAGTGTTGTTCCGTTTTCCCTCTGTTGAAATATTTCTCACTTGGTGATATATTTCATAGTCATTTCGTTTTCGCTCTTTCTCTTTGTGTCTGTTGGTTATCAAAATGTGTAGATACCGTTCTCGTTGTGCCTTGACGTAAAATTAACACACTGAGCGCAAATGAGTGTGCGAATGACAGCCCTGCCACTGTGCACTATGAGGTTTTTTAAATAAATTTGTAAATGTCTTGAACCTTTGGAATGTGTAGAAACCAGGGTGGGGAAATCTACTGGTACGCTACAGTATTCACACGACAGTAACAATATTTTTTGTGATTACCACTGTGGAATGAAACACTATGCGACAGCTACCGAGGTTTCATACGATCTGCTTTATCTCTTGCTTTTTGTCACGAATTCAGTATGAACAACAAGTCTCTCGCTCACTTCTCTTCATATTGTTGTCATTGTATAGACAATCTCTGGCTCGTGTGTTATTGACTGTAGAGCAAAATCATTTCAAATCGCCTGGAAATACGCGAAAATTTAATCGACCATTTTTGATTTGAATGAAACTTTGCACACGTATTTGGCTTAGCAAACGGAGCATTTTTCATAGGTGGAGAGATTTTTTACACCCATGAGTTACATTCTAAAAGGGCGTATGCCTTTTGGCATAGGTTTTATTCGAAGCATTGTAGCCCAGAAACCGTTGGTTGTATAGAAAAACTTTCTGAGAATGAGTTGTAGCGAATCGAAAATGCATCATAAAAAAATATCCACTGTGCAAAAAAAAATTTTTTGACAAAAAAAATTAAAAATAAACATTAAAATTAAATTTAAAAAAAAAAGAGTTGATTTTTTTTATTTTTTTTTAAGAAACTTGACGTTAAAACGCAACTATTTAAAAAAAACCAAGATGAAGAAATGAAGAATAATTTTTTTATGGAAGATTAATTTTTTTTATGAAAATTCTATTTCAAACATTTTTCAAAATATTTGTATTCTGATTATTTTGAAAGATGCAGAGAGTCATTTTAAATTTAAAAGCTCTTGGTAGTAAACATTCTAAAGCAGGCCCGGATTTGAGGGGGGGCAAAGGGAGCGAATGCCCCGGGCCTCCCGATTCAAGGGGCCCCCCTAGTCCTGGGGCGTCACCTTTCAGAACGTTACCTCTAAATGTTTTAAGAAAAGAGGGCCTCACAAACAAATTTGCCCCGGGCCCCCCACCGTCTAAATCCGGCCCTGTTCTAAAGGCATCGGTTTTCGAGTTATATCTGATCTAAGCTCGAAAAATTATGATTATTTAGGAAAATACACGTTTTTCTTAATTTGTCCATGGTTCTCCAGCAAAAACCATACGTTCATTGGAATGCTTGATCAAAAATATACAATTCATTCTTTGACAACAAAACGATTGGGCGAACGGTTCTCAAGAAAAGAGTTAAATGTTCTAAATGATATAAATATATATAAAAATCAAATATTTATTTTCGAGTTTTATTATCTTAGGAACATATTTTTTTATGACATAGATACTTTACAGAACTAGTTTCACCTTATATTTTATATACATCATAGGTAAATGATTCGTCATCTTTTGAAAACAGCTTCGTTTGTATCTTATTTTCTGGAATCGGAACAAAAGAGTAATAGTTTTGTGTGGCAGCTATTATTATAGATTGTTTTTAAATATTGCTCAATTCTGTTGCTCCTTGTTCATATTCTTCATATGATACCCAAATAAATGACATTTTTGATGAATTTTTATTACTTTTCTGATTAGACCAATCATACAATTCTTTTGCGCTTGTAATGGGATGTTCATGTTCTTTAGCTAAACTTGCATTTCTTGCCATTCGTTTTAATATTCCACCAATTGCATCGCATGGGCCTTAACCATGAGAAGTCGCAAAAAATGGCACTCCGCTTCGACGTTATATTTTGTTTTGAACTTGCAAAGACATGCAAAGTATTTTCTGTTTTTATATTGTGAGGCAGCTCCATCAGACAATCATATCGCTTTTTCCGACTGTATTGTTGTTATCAAAAAACTCATTAATTTGGCAATGAACACCTGAACCGCAACAGTATCATGATGGAGTACTTCCGAAATTATGATGAAGCTGATATTTTTAAGTGTTCCACATTCTGAATAGTAAACAACGAAGGGATGAATGGTGGCTTGACTATTATTCCAATAACTACACGAATCACAAATTGATAAAGACGTATTAAAATGAGCTTGACTGTTCAATATTTTTAATTTTGCAATAACGTTTTCGTTTAACTTGCGTGAGCATGATGAGCACCGATGATCAGGAAAGGGTTTACAGCATTTGGGCTTGGTGTACTCCGTTTTCACTTTATTCTTCTTCACAAAATGCAAACTATTACTAACACATCTAGAGTAGTGCAATCGTATTTATATACGAAAACAGATATTATAGGTAACCCAGTAGTTATTGGTTGCGTACTTTACAAACAGTTATGATTAGTAAACAAGCAGGTAGTGTTGCACGACAAACATATTTTTTTATAAAACATTCAGCAAGGGGGAAGGTAGGCTAAGGTTTAGCGCTTGAGTTATTTATCCAATCGTTTTGTTGTCAAACAATGAATTGTATATTTTTGATCAAGCATTCCAATGAACGAATGGTTTTTGCTGGAGAACCACGGACAATTTAAGAAAAACGTGTATTTTCCGAAATAATAAAATTTTATTGAGCTTAAATTTAAAACTTGAAAACCGATGCCTTTATAATGTTTACTACCGAGAGCTTTTTGATTCAAAATGACTCTCTGCATCTTTTAAAATCATCTGAATACAAATGTTTTGAAAAATGTTTGAATTAGAATTTTCATAAAAAAAAATCTACCATAAAAAAAATTATTTTTCATTTCTCCATCCTGGACTTTTTTTAGAAAGTTGCGTATTAACGTCTAGTTTCTTTAGAAAAAAAAAATAAAAAAAAATTCAACTCTTGTTTTTTAAATTGAAATTTAATGTTTATTTTTAATTTTTTTTTGTCAAAAAAATTTTTTTTTGTACAGTGCATATTTTTTTATGATGCATTTTTAATTCCCTACAACTCATTCTCAGACAGTTTTTCTATACAACCAACGGTTTCTGGGCTACAGTGCTTCGAATAAAACCTATGCCAAAAGGCATACGCCCTTTTAGAATGTAACCCATGGGTGTAAAAAATCTCTCCACCTGTGAAAACTGCTCAGTTTGCTAAGTCAAATACGTGTGCAAAGTTTCATTCAAATCAAAAATGGTCGATATTCGACCATAGGTCATTTGGCGCGATCTTGCTCTGTAGCTGTCTGTGCTATTTATAGCATTTATTACGAATTGAAGTGGAATCAATTTACTTAGCATCAATTTTTATTTGGGTCCGAGAACCTTAATTGAGTTTGTAAGATTCATGATTTTAGTGTCCCGCTTTTGCTGAAATGTGCTAAATTTGGATGAGGCTTTCGCTACAGCGAACTATTTTCGAATGACAACGGTTAGAAGTTGGGATTCAAATCTTCTGGTGTAAACGATTGATGATATTATTCGGCATTACATATAGAAATTGTTTATTTTCTATCTTATTACTAAACTGTTACATGATTGCTAATTATTGTCATTCGCACAATGCGACAGTCGATATCTCGAAGCGGCCGGAGATCGGCACAAAAGAGAATCGTTAACCAGCCGTGTTGGCTTCTAGTCACACGTGACACGATTCTCTCAAATAGAGAAGCGTACAGTTGAACGCTGCGGTCGCAGTCTGCAAGAGAGGCAACAGTACCTACTTTTCGATGCGGTGTTATGCAAAAATGTCAACTGTTCGACACACTGGTAGAAACTATTTTGGAAGTTATTTCATAAAATGGTGGTTGAAAAACGTAAACAAGTATTTCGTCGTTTTTATATATTTTTTGTACTTAACGCCCTTCTAAAGTGTATTACTCTAAAATGTACCGTACGATGATTTTGAAATTTTGACCAGAGGTTCTGGACGTCATAACAAATGTACTCAGATTTTTTTGTACATTTTTTTATAGTAACGGTCTGTGGGAGCACCGTGTGATAAATATTACGACATTCGCCGGCAATAGTTACTGCCCGCTGCAGATCCTCCACCTCTGAACTGAAGCTGTGTGAAACCTGTTAGCTCAAGACTAGATATCATAAAGGTTTTCCAAAAAAAAATCACTTATTGGCGAACCATCGAGAAATTTTATTATATGTTCTGACACTGAATCAGACAACAGCTTCGCCATTTTGATTTCTGGATATTCTCGCACAGAGAATGGATACATCCTGTTTGACGTTCTAAAATTAAGATAGACAGTACGTGATAAACCATGGTATGCATGTGATTTTCATGTAGATGTTATGTTTGTCACATAAATCATGCAAAATTACAGAGAATAAACAAGTATAGGAACTTTCACATAACAATAATATGGAAAATATTTTGAGTGTAGGCGTTGAGAAAAACTAACAGTCAGTATTTATCTGTTCTGGAACTCTCTCCTAGCGGATGTACAAAACATGTTTGAATCTATAAGTATCACTTTATTGCAGCAACAATAAAATTACCAAGATGCGAAACCATTCATTTTCCACCAATTTTGTACTGCCAGAAGTTACATAATAGTTTAAATGTTCGGAATTCGACGCAGTACGCTAACCCTCGCAACCAATATGGTGGCCCAGAAAAGATTCGAAATGGCATTTGAGTCGATTTCTGCGGGCTTCTGTGCCTCATTCTGAATGCGGAAAACTTATAGTGGGTGCTATTCGGTCATTTTAGACTGATTTCGAAATGACATCTGGAGTCGATTTTCGGCCTCTGAGCATCACTTCGATTAAATGGTATTGGGTCATTCTAGGTTGTCTATCATTCTAGGTTGTTTTCCAGAAACCGAAAGTCCCAATCTTAGATTCCAAATTTGTGCCTGGAGTTAATTACGGATCTCTTGGCATCATCCTGATTCTTGAAATGGCGTCTGGTATGGATTTTTCGATTCTGTGCATCATCCCGGTTATTCAAGCTCTTTTCCGGAAAAACTTGGTCCAAAAATATATTTCATTTGTACGGGGCCCTCTCTTTCAGATTTTTTGTTTTTTTTTTTTGCAGTCTAAAATCCTCACAGTTAAGTTTTGACTCCATTAGCTTTCTTAATTCTCAAGTTGTGTAGAAAATTGTGTCTTCTGTGTATGGCAGTCAACCCTTTGAAAGAAGGGAGGGGTGTCGAACCATCATAAAAGCGTTTGCTGTCCTTAAAAACCTCTACATGCCAAACTTGGTTCCATTTACTTGTAAGTTCTCTATTTTTTTATCGTCGAAAAATAAGCAAGAATCAAAACATAATGCTGTTGTGAACCAAAAAAAAAAAACAAAATCCAGCATGCATAAAAAATGGCGTGAAAAAGTTGTCATTGACGGCACACCGAATTCAAATTCTCGGTGGCGGTGGCGTATGCAAAAGTGTCAACAGCGGCGGCGCACAGAGGTCATGTTACGACAGCGAGAAATGCCAGCTTCTAGTCTCTGCTTTTTAAGCAGAATCACAAAAGGCAGAAGCACGAGAGGCAAAATCATTGAGTAACTTTGAAGGGCACTAAAGGCCGATTCCGCCTTTTGATTTTCCGCCTTTCGCGAGAGACCCGCCATATTCACAATGGAACCTAGGTTTAACTACAGTAGACTTCTGGCAATCTCCTTCTGTTTATTAGAGTTCTAAATAAAAACAAAATCGTCAGTTCGCCACTTTGAAATACGTTTAACAGGAATTAGGTAGGTAAAAACGCTCATTTTTTCTTAACGAATAAAATGTATTCAACGTCTCACCTTGGTTGTATTTAAATCTCAATAACGAAACAAATAAAAGGTCTACTGTTTGGAGAATAAATTGATAACTTAAACTTTCCAATCAGTAATACAATATAGGTACAAAACCGATTTGATGATGGATGTATTTGCGTTGCAAAACCTCCAGGGAGCATTTTCAACAAACCGGAAGAAACCACACATGGTTAGCGTCCAAATTGTCACACACCAATGCAATGGCGCTGCTGCAAGTCTTGATAATCTCCTACTATAATGGGACGCACGGATCAGCTAACGTACGCAATGCAACGTTGATAATAACCATTCCCCGGGTGGCTTCCTGACTGACTAGACACGATGAAATAAGCGACAACGGTGACAATAACGCTATGACGACAGACCAAGTTTGGCTCGTGCCTCTCGTTGTGGCAAGCTAGGTTGAATACACTAGAAACGCTCGATGGCGGACGGCTGCTGCCACTCAGCCGTCACCGGTCTTGTTTGACCAAACGACCAAACGACTAACGACGACGACGACGACGACGACGGGCTGTCGCCGGGCGAAGCAATTCACCACCACCGACGTCGCACCCGATCCGAGCACGCTGCTGGGGGACTCGCAACGCAATATGTAATAATATAGAGACGTTCGGCAGATACTGCAGCGAATAGCGCACAGGCGCGTTTCGTTCATTAAAGCATAAATTACGATTATAGCCGTCTAATGACGAATAAAATTATAATTGATACTTGTCGCCGTTAATGAGTTGTGACGGTGCGTGCCCTGGCAGTAGGATAGATCGTAACTGCAAGTAGATTGTTGGGCTGTGCAGTGAAATTTTCGATGCATAATTTATCTCAAAATGTTCGTAAAAAAGAAGTACGCATACCCACATACACAAGTGGTTCGCAAATATTAACTTCAAGAATATCTAGAGGAATTTTCTAAATATGAAAGAACAATTTTAAACTCCCCGTCGACCACAAAAATATTACTAATATCAAATTTATACCAACTGACGACCGTCAGACTAACATACAATTTGTTTGAGGAATGGAACAATTGAAATCCTTTTTTTTTTTGTATGGACCTTTACCTCAAGCTAAATAACTTTAATATAAATCTAGTCTAGTGTATACGCTGAATAAACACAAAACGTATTGAGAGAAAGCAATAACTGCAAAGGTGTTCTTAGAAAAAGAGACAGTGAACACAGTTCAATGTAGGATTAAAAGGAAAACCAACTGTTCTCATTAGTAGCTTGTGATTACGATAGTAACCATATCAGTCATACGTATATTTATAATAATTAGATTTACAACGCAAAAGATCATCCGAGAATAATGTTCTTGTAGATTTATAATAAGAGCATTATTCCCAAATGATCTTTTGCTTTCTTGCTGTTCCCTATAAACAATATTCGAAACAATCGATATCTCATAAATTCAATCTTTTATTTAGGAAACCGCACTGAATATCGTATATCCACTTTCCATACTAACAAAGCATATAAACCAATTGGATTACAGCCTAAAAATGTATGCGCATTTATATTGCCATCATTGACTTATCCTTCGCTTTTTTCACAACTCGTAAATGCCAACCCTCTTCAATGTTTTCCTTCGTTTAGGTTTTTTTCGCTCCCTTCCGCATCCATATTTTATTTTGTATATATGAACCTAACTGTGAAACCAGATCCGTCCAGGTTCCATTCCATTTGGGCTTGCGAAAAATGAAACAACAGCAAAAAAAAGAACCCCCTACACCATTCTCTTTGAAACAGACACCACTGCATACTGCTGCAACACGACCCCCCAGCACGACTATTCAACCATTCGTCGTAGCCCCATGCTGGGTCCGGGACTGCTCTGTCGAACCCTAGGCCTCCAACATCGCTCGGTGAGTAAACTCACTTCACCTACGCTTTATAGTTCTGCCCGGAAAGCTCCGTTTACACTCTCAACCCTACAACGCTGCTCCGTTGTACCGACCTCTAATAGGATTTGAACTGTTTAAGTTGGGTTGATGGGGAAGCCATGGCAAGTGATTGTTTACTTACAGGAGAGCGAACCCAGGCAAACAGATATCTGGAGTTACGTCGAGTAGCAGCTATTTCATTTACACTTACAGGCCACGAACAATGCGATGCCTGTTCGCATTGCTCCGAACGGTGCGGGATGGAACGATTCGAAAGCAAACCTCGCATGCAATCAACGTCCAGCTCCCACCCACCGAGAATAAAAGGGAGTTTACTGCTAGAAGGGGGACCAAAACAACGAATGGCTCGAGGTAGCATGTTGGTAGAAAAGAGTAGCCAGTAAATAAATGGTGACAGGTTTAAAAAAAAAGTCACTTTGGACAATATTTTCATACTGAGAGTGAAATAGTTTTCCAGAAGCAAAGTTAGGTTATAGGTACGTGAAGCTTGAAAATTGGAGAGGTTTTATGAAGTAAACTAAGTCTTTTTTTACGCGGGGGATGCATCCCGATTTGCATGCGCAACTTTTTTGAGTTGAAAAAAATATCGAAGAAAACTGTCCTAACATGTTTGAACCTCATTTGAATATTATAGTAATCAATCTAGAGACAAAAATGTAATATTTCAAATTTTCAGTGTTCACACAGAAAGTTGTGATTTTTTAAAACGGATATATGATAACCTTTGGCCTAGAATTGAAAACGTGATTGAAATGAGGTCGATATCCTGCACCGTTTTTGAGTAATAGAAAAAAGGCAATCCGCGTATGAAAACCGCGTAAATATCGCGTGAAAAGACCAGACTTTATCTGGCTCCTCAAACATAGGGGAGAGGGCACTAACAACACAGCACAGTAAAAAAAATTTTTTTTTCAAATGTGAAGGTCTATGCAGAGTTTGATGATTCCTGAACTCTCTCCTCTTAGTTTCAAGATTTATTCTGTACAAATAAATTTTTATATCATCCAGCAATAAAATATGGTCTCCAGCGAAAACTCTATCTTTCTTCGGCTATCTTTTATCAACAAAACAGTTCAATCATGAAAGGTAGAGTTATAAACCAGAATTAGGAAACACAAAATGATGCAAAGGCAGAACGTTTGACAGAGAAAAATCAGAAACGGTAGACACAAAGCACGAGTTTATCAGCTACCATTGTAGTGCGATAGCGAATGTTTGGTATCATAACAAACGTAGAAAACTATCATGAATATATTCGTCTTCTCAATACTTTCGTTTCTTGCCATATCAAATTGTCAGAAATATGAGAAAATATTATGCAACAGAGAATTAACAATAATAGGAATTATACTAGGGCGATAATCGTCTAGACGTCTAGTGATACAAGAATCTAAAATTTGAAACTAAAATCTAAAATTTGTAATTAAAATATCTGATTTGGTAAGTGTTCACAGAAATTACGAAATTTTAATCGTAATAAAATTGAGATTTTGTGTAAAATGTAAATCAAAAAAAAAATTCAAACAATTAACTGAAGATTCGATCTGAACTAAAGAATTCCAAAATAGTAGTTTTCGAATTTCATTTTTTCAGCTTAGGTGAATTTAGACGTAATCCTTGTATGGAAAGACACACGCATACTTTTCGGAAATATTTTCTAAAATATCAAATCGGAGCGCGTAATGTCATTGAATAATACTTTCAAATTTTCCATAAAATGTTCGAAACTTTACTTTACACCAGGTGTTGTTAACAATTTACACCGATGACCGCTGGAATATTTTTCACTATTCCCGGTACTCACGAGAGTACGTACCCGGTCAGTAAAAAATATTAATAACAAATCTTGATATTCTGCTACGAACTTTTTGTATCAACTTGTGTCCTAAACTTGGTCTCGTTAATAGTTAAAATATCAAAATTCCTATCAAAATTACTTACTGATTATTATGAAATATAGCAAGATTTGTAAGGTTTTTGGCAGAAAAAAAATCAGAATTAGTTAGAATGTACAATATTCTGTAATTAAATAACAAATTTTGTTATAAATATGCTTTGAAAAAACACACTTTTGAACATTCAAGTGTATGATAAGGGAATTTGATATAATTCTGTACTTTTAATCATTCTGGCATATCAAAAATATTAAAGGCTTTGGTATTTCTATCATCGAAATCGATCGAAACAGACTGAAACATGCTTCAAAAGTGTAGCGCATCGCGAAATCACGGTTTGTGTTTTCTTTTTCGTGTATCAAACGGCTCAACTACGCGTGACAAGCAGTGCGACAGTGTTATCAGCACTGTCGGCAGCAGCATACACGAGCAATCAGAGCAGGTAGTTATAAATTCTATTTGTGTATGTATATTCACTAAAGTATAAAATCGCGTAAATTTCGAAATGCGTGTAGAAAAAAATCCACGATTTCAATATCAACCGAAAAGTCAGGGATCATATTACACTTCGAAATTATGGCTCCTAGTCGAGTTCTTCGATATGCCGTAAGCCAGGCTTCGGAATAATTGTGAATACAGCTAGTTTCACCGGGGCTCCCGATTCCCGGAGCAGTAGTACCAATCACCAATACTGTTGGTTTGATATGTCGCAAGCAAGGCTTCGGTACCCTTTTTCAATCTTGCCTGTGTCCGTTAAAGGGTACTTACCCCACGGTTCGTCTCAATAAATCCGTAACATCTGAAAATTTTGAGATTTTTTGTACTGTCGCTCAAACTATGATAAATTTGTGATCTTTTAAAAAAGATTGGATTAAATTCGGTTTAGACTCTTCCCTGAACTTGTCAAGAATTTGACACAAGGTGAACATTTGGTCCATTGTAGATAGGCTTCCCGGAAACCGTACTGGTTACTCTTCAAAAAAGACTTCCTGCAACGAACTCAGTCTATGAAACAGAATGCGAGAGAGAACTTTGTAAGCAGAATTGACGAGTGTTATGCGTCAATAATTACTGTAATCGAGTCGGTGGACCTTTTTATAGATTTAGCAAAAGAGTCCGTTCAACCAGCCTGCTAGTATATTTTTGCATGTCTGAAGGGCATTGAGCAGAAGTGCCACTGTGACAATTCGGTACTACATGGTTGATGAAACCAGTGAAGTGATGGAGATTCGCCTGAACGCAGCGTGTGCCGCACACGTTGTGGACAACGCGTATCTCATCACATCTGGTTGTGTTCCGATTAGCGGACGGCTGCCATCCGCGGTGACGCTGGTTTGGTTTGTCTACCTAGCCTTAGCAACAGGCTTCCGTTGCAACAGACGGTAGGAAACTTTGACATTCAGGCGGTGGCCCTTAGAGGGTGACACCCAGGGCTCCTCGTAAGGAGACAGCGAAGCGTCTCTCCAACGAACAAAAGCGCAGGTACTCGGCATACCAGAAAGAAGACCACTCAAGAGATGAAACCAGAATGCTCACCCTCCGATCCTCTGGCTGACCAGACCTATACGGTATAGCTGCAGTTGGGCGGCAACGATCGGATGACGTCTCGTCATCAAACACCAGCGCCGATCGGTCGGCGAACAATAAATCTCGGGTCCGCAATGGGGATGGTCTCTCGGTCCCGAGGCACTCGGTGGGAGTTACCTACAAGAAAATGGTTAAAGTTAACAACATCGCCATCACCCTTGATGGCTACCCGAACAAACTTCTATCCAAGGAAAAACTTGGAAGTGTGCACGATTCGATTCTGGATCGAATTGCGGCACTAAACTCTCCGCTACTCAGGCCTAAGTTCAGGAGTTGCCATTTCAAATACGGCTACCATTACTTGGTCTGCGCCGATAACGAAACGATGGTATGAAGAAGACCATCCCAGACCTAACTTCCTAGGAAGGAGCACAACTGCGTGTGTGTAACACGGATAACCTGCCGATAGCGCAGGTTATTTTTCGAACAGAGTAGACACTAGACTGGGACACGGTTATATGGGAAAAAAGCGATGGTGTTATTTTTTCGCTCCCATGCACTTTTCGTGTTCCTTATGGGTCCTACAACAACTGTGTAGAATTTCAGATCGATCGGTGAAACTATATTTTTGCGCCCGATTTGATGGAAAATCTACTTTTTTTAAACTTATTTTCCGGAGATGTCCAATTGGCTCCTAAAAATATTTCGATACATGATATTTGTGGGAAATTTTCCGGAAAAAAACTTTATTTAAAGACCGTAAGGCGCTACGATACTTGTAGAAAAAGTTATTTCCCTCAAACTGATTGAATATCTGACGAACGACTCAGAAATGATATCGTGTAAAAATTATCTGGGAGGCTTCGCCGAAGATACTATGAGCAAAAATCACACTTTCAAGCTTACTTCCACGCGAAATTATTTCTCATTCTTGAGCAAGTTTTCTATAGTAGCATGCTGTAGCAGTGTTGCTGAAAAAATTCAATGGTGAGCCGTTCGTCAGACATTCAATCAGTTTGGGGTGAATAACTTTGTCTACAAGCATCGTAGCGCCTTACGGTCTCCGGAAGAGTTTTCCGCAGGAAAATTTCCTATAAACACCATATATCGAAATATTTTCAGGCGCTAACTGAGAATATGTTTTGAAAAGTGGATTTTCCCATATAAATTCGTATGAAAATTTTAAAAATCGGGCGCAAAAATATAGTTCCACCGATCGATCTGAGTATTTACACAGCTGTTATAGGACCCATAAGGTACACGAAAAGTGCATGGTGACTTACATTTATTTTTTGTCCCACCCTAGTGGACACTTCAAACGTAAAAAACTGCGATTCACCCAGAATCAGAAGGACGGTATCTCTGTACTGGAGTGGACAACAGATAACCAACAAGATGGTCACAGTGGCTCTCTCAGTCCCAAACCCAATGCCTTTCAGGCATACACAAAAAACAAGTTCAGCAGGAACATCTGTGCCGCCATTAGCAGATTGTTGGTGCGGCTCAACCATCTGTTTGACAGTCTTTACAGTAACGTTGCGATGGCATACTCACCATGCACATGTGGAGAAACTGGTTTTGGAGTAGACGGAGAACTTTCTGGTGTCCAAACTGTCCTGGATGTACCCTATGTAATCTTAATGTTCAGAGGGAAGTAGGTAAGCCGATCGATGTGATAGACAAGCTTGTGGCCTCCAGCATCTTCTAACAAGTTACTCCTAAGTCTGTCCCGGGCTTTTTGCTGCTTGAGCCCTTAGCGCTCGTGTTTGGCGAACCGTTGTCCCTTGGTCAGTCGACGTTATCGCTTAGTTGCGACCTGGTTGAAGAACAAACTAGCGGCCTCCTCGCATGAATGGATTAGCAGTCTCTTCCGGCACCGCCGTTACGATTGGGAGAGCCGTTTAACAGCAGCACGAAAAGACTCAGGTTTCCTCTTGTCATTCGGCTACGTTACCGGATCGGGAAAATAGTCCGGCGGGCTCTCCTTTTCCCACTAGGTGAACCAAGGATTAGTGTTGAAACCGAAAGCCCTCCGTTCAGCGATTCGCTGTCGAGTTGAAGGCCTCTCCAGTTCCATCTCCTCAAAACACAAATAGCATAACACAGTAAGACTTAGTACTGTGGAGAGGCTCCGTTAGCGGCTGCGAAGTATTACAACCATCTTCCCTTCCAGGGGCTTTGGACCCTCTGCTCCAGTTCTCGATAATTTAAATCTATTCGTGTAGGCTCAACTAAACTAAAGACAACCGTCACAGGTGGTGTTTTTTAAGCTCTTTACAAGCTTTCCTGACTTCGTCCAAACTTGACGAATCCACAGATTGTCCATCCTTCGTTAGGTTTCGCTGTTTCTGTCGACGGCTTTATCCCCTTAGCCGTTCAACAACACTTCGAAATGTTGTTTTCATTGCATTGCCACCAATGTCGCATCGGCTATAAAGTTTTCTATCATTGTACATGGCAGGGTTTAGCATAGTCCTAGCCTCTCGATAACTCTTTCACGAATTCGAGCCCGGTTTTTCTCGTGCGTCACCTCTTGACGCTTCGCATCGAACAACATGTTGAGTTTGGTTCCTGCGGTCGTGCCCTACTGCATTATTGACCGTATCGCGGAAGTGTCTCCACTGTTCGTTCAGGTCTTCAACCTTTTTACCAATCTGCTTGTCAGATTCGAGTGTACTCAGCAGCAACTCTATCAGCTGACAACTTCTGGATGTCTAACCGTACCACCCCGAAACGCTCGTTTTGTTTACGTTCGCCAGCCGGGCGCGATTCGTTCCTAGCACGAGATAATGATCTCAGGCGACGTATCGGCCTCGAAAGGACTCAATATCGAAGACGTCTTAGAATGGCCGATCATTAGGTGTCTTCACCTCGAGCTTGTATACAAACACTCAGCCGTAAACTGTGTATCTCCCATTGTCGTCAATCAGTGGCGTAGCTGTAGTTTGGTGGGCCTTGTGCGGTAACAAAAATGGGGGCCCCCCATGAAAATGACTGGGCAGTTTTTTTTCATAAAAGAATTGAGACAAACAAAAAAAAAAAAGATTTTTTTACTCATTTATTCCGTTTTCCGCAAAATCAAAAATTAGGTTGATTTAGATACTCACTTTCCGTGCTTTTTAATTGGTAAAATCAGAAGTTTCAGATTTAAAATCAATGGAATCCGTGATTTCACGTTCGATTGATAAAATGACAGGGTTTGTTAATCTCAAGTTACTCATCGTTCAATCGTTGACCTCAATTAGTTATTGAGTTCATTATTCTGTTGAGAACTTGTGGCAATTTCCTTTCCTCTTCACCTGGCATTCTCTTTTTTCGACGAAAACGTTTTTTATGGTTTTGGGCCAATTTCTAGTTCAGTACACTTTTCTTCTGCATACTTTAGATCACATTCCTCAATTTCTTCTCGCTTATTGGTCAAAAATTAATGTGCCATTAACTTCTTAGCACACTCCAGTATATAAGAGTGGAGCTCATTTTCAAAAATGTTTGCAGGACCTGTTTTTCCAGGCAAAAAGACCTCCTTGGGGTTCAATGAGCAACATGTAAAAAATTTAACATGGTTAAATTTCATGAAGGTCTAGAGGTGATGCAGAGAGCCTGGAACGAAAGCATTTTTTCCAACAAACGGAGGAACAATGATGCCTGTTGTAAGAATATATTCGAGGACCGGGCGTGTTCTTACTTATACAGGCACCTACTGCGTTTCCTCATAATCGCATACCCCGAGATTACAAGGGTGCGTACACTGAAATTACGGATATCTCAAGAGCGGTTAGATATAACGCAAAACGGACAAAATTTACGCCCAAAGGGTCACAAAATCACAATGTTTGGCTATATAGGTATATGTTTTGTTGAAAAATTGCTTTCGTATCAAATATGACCTTTAGATCTTTTGCGTCGCCAGGTCCCGGAAACATTTTTGAAAATAAACCCCACCCTAGTATCATGTTTACTCTGTCCGAGTGGAATCACAAAGAGCAGAGTGGCGAGCACAAATACATAAGGTTGAGTTTAGATGAGCATGCTGACCGGTTCGGTGTTCGCAAGACTTGAGTGGCCCCCTTGAGTGGTGGGCCTGGTGCGGACCGCACCAACCGCCCCCCCCGTAGCTACGCTACTGTCGTCAATGAGTGAGAGTATTTTCACGGCTGGGTTTTTGAATACGAGCTCGATATGAAAACCCTCCCGATACTAACGTTAATTCTGAACATTGAAAATATAAGCGAAAATCTGCCAGCACTGCCCTCTTCAGCTGTTGGGCATCTAGCCCATTCCAGTAAATTTCTCTGTTTATGACAGAACTAATGATATTACCTTCCACCCACGGATGTTACCGTTTGTTTTACTCTGAAACGACCAGCGTTGGCATTTACGAGCACTGTCACGTATACATATACAATATTATTGCGTAAACACGAAACGATGAGAAGGGCAGAAAACTGGAATCAGCATAGCAAAGCCGAGGACCAAGGAAAGCGGTTTTCGCAGAAGTCCATTTCTCTGTGGAAAGAGAAAATCCCAAGGATTTTTCCATTCGTTTTTGAATGCTCCGTAGGCCTTTTTCATCCACCGACTGGCGCTGTAGTGAACAAGGGTGAGGGGATGGAAAAGCTGAGAGCTTTTTGTGTCTTCCACTTCGATGGAGATGAAACTCAAACAAAGGGATGAAAAGTTTTAGGAGGGTGAAATATAAATCGGGTGATTATGTTTAAATTATTCATTTATTTGCCTCTAGTTTTCCCTACAAACCAGAGATACGCTAGTGATAGATCGGATGCTATACTTGCATGTTTATATTTATAATTTTTGTTTGCTTTTTTTAAGATACTTTAATATAAAATTCAACCGTCCAACCCAGTGAATTGAATGATAACGAAGTCACACTCTCCAATAAATTCTACTTTACTAGTTTTAATAAAAACTCTAAGCTAACGTTTTTACTGAACTGTAATTTTAAGACCGTCGTCACGAAGCATTATTGCTCTGCAATTAACTGAAATGCGACTATTACATTATGAATGCGACCTTTTCAAAACACAATCTCTAATATACGTAAAAAAAAAACAAATATGCTGAAGTGCCGTGACAAAATCCTTGTTTTATGGTATATATGGTATAAGACAGCAAATGGTCAAGGAATGAAAATGTTATTCAATCGACTATTTAGGCTTCAATTTTGCTATTTGAACTATCGTAGGCCGCTATAAAATAGGCATGGCAGACAGGGACATGAAAATCGATACTAATTTTATCCTCTGTCATAAAATATTCACAACCGCTTTCATGCACGCAGTGCCTTTTGCGAGCTTAACACAGAGCCATGCACGATAGCTGTTTTCAAGGTGGACTCGACTAGCTTCCATTGATCTGCCAAACAAAAAGTCACTGTTTTTAAAATATTGAATCAGATATGGAAAATGCTATTTGCGCATAGCTTCACATTTTATCCCATTGTACCTATCTTGAATATCATTAGTAAGCTTAAAACAGGATTAACCTCAGCCTACGTAAGACTGATTAACTAGCAAATTGGGTCAACCCTGATTTATTCATCAAACTTATCTCGCATCTATATATATGTCCAGCCGATACACCGAAATCATTTGCAGTGGGTTAATAAATTTCAAGTCTACGTCGAACACCTTCGAATGCCATTAATTTTCGCCTCGAAAGAGTCAAGTCAAACCAGATTTCTCTCCTTTTGTGCAATTTTCATTTGCGCGAAATTCAAGTCACATACCGATGTTTTCACTCGTTCGCTTGAAGCTGATGGCAATGCTAAAATTCATACCACTACTCGCACCCCGCATACAAATACCACGCCGCTCATCTGCTATGTAGAGGTACGAAGCTGTTCTCGCTTGGCCCCAAAAATAAACCCCTCTCTCGCGCCCCCGATTGACCCCACCCCATTCGTCTGTGGTGATTTCGTGTGTCTCCACCGGTCTGGGTGAGTGGGCTTGGGTTGAGTGAATTCATGATTCGAGTCGTTCTGAAGCGAACGGTGAAACACGGCGACCACAAATCACACACGAACCGTAGGATTTTTCTTTTGCAGTCGCGCCTTTTGTTCTCAATTTTCACTATCGTATTTTTTAATGCACTTCCGTTTCGGCCAATGTTTCAACTGTTAGCAAAGTAATGGGCACGAAGTGCTTCTAAGCACCGAACATTTCAGAGCAGTTCTGCAAAAAATGTCCCAGTTTCTAATATTTTTTTTTCAATTGTCATTTTTGATTTGGATCTTTGCATTGACGTTTCTATAGGCAAAAGATGTCATTTTTTTAGGATCAAAACGGACTGTTTGATCAGTGTGACGTCTTCGGCAAAGTTGTAAATAATAATTTTGTCCCTCCGAAAAAAAATTACACTTCTAAAAAATTATTTATGTTTTGGAAAAATAAGTTACAAGAAGAATTAAAAATTAATTATATAAAGAAGCTCATTTTTTAAAATCTAATTGTGTATGTTTTTTTAAGTTCTTATTTCCAGTAGTCTTCAATTCTTTGCGTATACATCACAAATTTATACCTAGTCGTTTTTCCTACATCGCACAGAGGAGTAACTCGAGTGAAAACCTGGCCAAAATTATTTTCGCTGATATTCAGCAATATTTTGGGAAATATTTAAGTGAGAAATGGAAGTGGCTGGTTCGAGTATTGTATCAATGAGTAACTCTAAATATCACACACACAACTTAATGTTTACATTTACATAGCCTATGTGTCTTTATTAATGTTATTGAGCAGATAAAGTAATACGCTCGTATAGTTTGTGTTCGCAAAACGGGCAGCGAAACAAACCGTAGAATTTACCAGAAAAATGATGTAGCAAAATATCTTCATTTATAATTCTCAATTTGATGCTCACAGATTATATGATGCCTTACCTACGCAGGTTGGAAAAGGCCTTTTGTAGGAAGTGTTATTTACCCGGATTATTGATTCTGTGCATCAAGTAAATTTTAAGTTAACTTAAATTAGTTGAAACTCATTAACTGCACTAAACTCATCTAATCTTTGCTGAGCTGAAACACTGTTCTAAGCATGAAACAGGGACCCATCAGGATTTTTTTTTTCATTTCCCATGTACACGTGAACACTTAACGTCAAAATTCGTCATAAATAACATTTTTCAAACGGGTCGCAAATGTCAATCCGGACGTTACCGGATGAGATATTTGCGAGGATGTGTTCGTGATGTTTTGAACTTGCATTCCCCCGATGATTATATGATCGGATTCCGCGAGATTTGATAACTTTACTAATATTGAAAACGCTCGAAAATACGTAAAAATCACTAATTTCGAAAACTTTTCAAGAGGAACTATAATTTTTAATTTCGGAATTTCTATCAACCGGTTTATTAGCATTGAACATGAAAAACTCATTTGCTGCGAAATATTGCTCAATTGTCTTTTTTTTACGCCTGGCACAACTTGTTACTATAAATGGTTTGATTCCAAAAAAATGCTTGAAAATTTGTCAATGTTCACAGCGCTCCCAGCATATGATAATACCGTTTAAGGTTCATCGAGTGATGGCATTTTGTGAAGCATTTATTTAAGATGCAGAAAAAAAATATAGCGGCACCAAAAATCTTTTTTCTTATTTTGGCCAGCTTTTTGTTCTAGGTACTCCTCTGTGCATCGTATCAAAAATTGCATTGCACTGTGTCCCAGGTATATCAAGATACTGCTCGATGTTTTGACGAAATTTTAATGGAGCCTGTGAAGACCGGTTTAGTATGAGTAAAAATTTAACAAAATCATGAGAATTCGTATACGTTAAACCAGTCAGAAGTTATGATCTGAATGATTTACAAACTCAAACAAGAAAGAAAGAAACTAACGGGTGACAACTAAAATTATTTAATTTTGTTTCTCGCTATCAAAAAAGTTGTCCTTCTAAAAAAAAACTAATTTATTTCTCATGAAGTCTGATGTGAACGGAAGATAAAATTAATTAACATTAGAGAACGGAACAGACCTTCCGACGAAGCATTTTTATGATGCCAGAACACCAGCGTTGTACAGCCTTTTTTACTTTTCGAATGATTGAATTCTACCAATCAATCGTTTGCAGTTCGTTGATCTCCAGTTATTTAAGCACCGAAGGAACCTAAAATCCAAAAAAAAATCACCGAATCGGCGACACTGAGGCAGATTCATAGGGATGCGTATTCGGGGTGCAAATTGTTTAAATGTGCAGTTCAGTTAGAACTGTACAATGTGCTTGCATAATGTTTCCTGTTTCGACGCCATTTTCAAAAACTGTACATGCATAAACATAACAAAAAATACTGGCAAAACATATACATACTCTCATTTCTCTTTTTGCGTGTTTTTTGACAAATGTATTGTTTTACTGGCCATTTTCCCATCCCTTATTCTTGAAATTCTTGCTTATGAAAAGGTTTGTAATACATGATGAAAGGTAAAAACATGCAAAAAAGTTTCACCATCTAAATCTGCTAAGCAACATTTTACTGTGAATCAAGCAAGGCTAGAAAAAAGTTGTTTTTGGCGGCATCCATAAAGAACGTAACGCTTCACGGGATGGTGAGGAATATTCTCTAGTGTTATGATATGTTGCATAGGGAAAACGGGGAGGTAAGATCAACGTTACGAATGAAATTTATTTCTATCTTGATTTCTGTAAAAAAAAATATTTTGCAAATTTCACTTTAAAACAAGCATTATTATCAAACGTATTAAGACTCACTCACCTCTAGGTCTAACAAGCCAGTAGTCGTATGCTCGAGGCCCAGTTCGAGAGAGACTGTGAGTGTCAGTAGGGTCGTAGCGCTAACCCTGCAATTGTCATGTACACTGAACAGTTGGCTTCGAAGTCTGTGTATAATAAACTTATGGTCAAGTTCCGATACAGAATGTAGCACCAAGCAATGCTTTTTCTTTTCAATTTCCTTTTGATCAATACTGTTTTTCCATGCAAATATCCTTGCAAAGTTATGCTACTTGATCACAAATAAGTTCACAAGGCAAGACAAACCAAGGGAACAACACAAAAAAAATTGCGTCGAGGAAATCGAAAGAAAACTATCACAAAACGGGAACAGGACGTTTTAATTGTTGAGAATAGTAGGCAATCTGGACTGAATAAAATTTCGATACAAACTATCAAGGACGGGATGCGGAGGACAACTTGGTCCGGGTAATTACAATTGACCAACACAAGGATCCTATGTTCAGGATACATAAAATCGTAAATATTCTTTTTTTTTTGTTATTTCAAGCTTCGTTTTCGTTCTGAATAAGATAGATTATATTTGAAATCAAAAAATGGAGACAATAATATAAGGTACATAAAAACCGGAACTTCTTTTTGTGAGGGGTTTTTTTACTGAGTTAGGTTTTTTCATAGGAAGTGCCTAGTGGCGTTACGTTATGTTACATATGAATGGAAGTATAAAATGGCATTTTGTGTTACGTAATTTATAGATGTTACCATTTAATTTTTTGGAAGCTTTCATGATAAAAAATTGATGAGTGTGTTTCAAAGAACCAAAAATTGCCCAAATTTCTGTTAGAATCCGAAAATCGTTAATAAAGTTTAAGGGGTAATACCTACCAAAAAAAGTTTTTTTAGTCTTTTTTTTATTGGCTTAAATCATGCTAAAACTATCCTAGAATCAAAATCTACATCGCCCAAGTACTGATCATAACTCAATTTTTTTTTGTTCTCGCTTATTTTCCGTCGGTCTAGTTCCGCCACTGTTGTTGTGCCAATCACCAACGCCCGGGGAGGCGACTCCACCCAGGGCTCAAACTTACGACCCGTTTATTAACGGACCGGCGCCAACGGCTTTACTCCCTCATCGATGGAAGGCGTGATCCTAAAGATTTTTCGCCCCAGAAAATCTCCCGGTGTCGGCTAGGATTGAATCTAGACCAGTTTTCGTTTATTTTGGCGGTGCTCGTTGTTTTTTATTTCGAGGCTTTGTAAACTAGTTAGAGGTCGCTGCATCAAGTTTCGACCGTTACTGCGTCTCTAAAGCACGTGTTTACTCACAATTTCCCTTTGTTTAGTCGATCAGCCGTTCTCGGTGTGTACGTTCTTTGTTTGAGTTTTTCTATACTTTTCAACTGTGAATTATATTCAAAAGCACTATGAGTGGCTACTAAGGCAGTGAAAAAAGAAGTACCAGAATAACCCGGAGTAAAATTAGTAACCGACACCCGCCCAACCGCCATGCGTTTGAAGGCGTTTAAAAACTTCTGATTTAAAACGTGATCGCGATGTTGATGGGGATTTCGGATACTGTTTCATACATTTTTTCGCTGTATTTACTGCTCTTTCTGAATTAATAGTGTGTAAAAATGTATTAGTGATGTGCGGTTTTCGCAGTCGAGCAAGCGAGGACTAGGATTCCAAATTCTTGTGTCTTGTTCGAACTGCAGTGATGTCGATATTTTTAACTATTCTCTAATACAGTGGTTCCCAACTTTTTTGGCTCCACGGACCCTTTTGTTAAACACAAAGCGCTCCGCAGCCCTCTTTGGCTAGCACAGAGAGCGCCCCCAAACGAATTTCAAATACAAGTTTTGCAATACAAACCTGCGTTTTTTAATCTTATATCATCCTGCAAGTCTAATTTATTTCACGCCTTGGTCCTAATACGCAGAAGAGTTGAAAATTTGCTTTCACAGAGATATATAGAAAGGAATTTCAACTAGCTGTTAAATTTACTAAAAGCTTCGCGGACCGACCATATGGACCGAACATGTACGAGTTTTGCGTGGGAGCGGACGCCAACCGCGTCAAAGTCGCATGTCCGATATCGCGAAAGAGGCTATCAGACAAAACAAGGAAGAAGAGGAAAATAAGGCCCAGGAAGGACAACTTTGCGACGCAGGGATGGCTAACTAAAGGTAAAAAAAATATTCGGGGCTTTATTATTGCGATTCTTATAGCATTTTTAAACTTCAAACGCGTTTTTCTCAAAACCATGTTTTCAAAATCGGCGAGCAGTAGAACTGGAAAAATTTATATCTGATTGACTTGAAATTTTAACTGTAGCTCCTTTATTAGATTATCTAGTGAAATACACACGATTTAGTGATTGATTAACAACAACAAAAATTATAAACAATCAAAGTCGATTTTTTTGTCAAAATTTTTTTTGCAGACCGTTTCCATTTTGCGAAGAAAAATACTAAAAATATTATCATATGTACTTCACTAGCGATACTTATGTAGATAATGAAAAAAATTGTTTTGGTTATAGGCGGAGTTGGACACGACTTCTAATGCTCGCCGCGGTAGAACTAAAAAAAAACCGGCTCATGGCAATCGCTGCACAACCGCAATTTTGTAAAAATATAGCAATACACTAAATTCGCTTTTTACGCGGGGGATACTTGCCGCGTAAAAAAAACCGCGTTAATTCCGGAATCCGCGTGAAAAATAACCGCGTAAATTCCGGAATCCGCGTAAAAAAACCGCGTAGATGCCGGAATCCGCGTAAAAAGAAACCCGCGTAAATAAAACCGCGTAAAAAGCGACCTTAGTTTATTTTTTTTCTATTCTCCAAGAGTTGCTCAATCCAATGACATATTATTTATATACCTTACATCTTAAATGTTCTTTTAAAAAAATCATGAAAAAAGCTCTGTTATTTTTAGCATTTGGTGGATATTACCACTTAACGCGTCTGGCAAAAGTTACCGGCAATTGCAAAATATTGAATAAATTTCAGGGATAAAATGGATATACTCGTTTTTGTCAGAGCTTGCATGATTTATTATCCGGAAATATTGCCAGTTGTAGAGAAGTTTCCCTAGCAGTCGGATATGAAATTTTTAGAAACTATTCGCCTTTCAGTGTAAAAATTTCATCTCGATACGTGAAGTTTGAAGAAAGTTGCGCTAAATGAAACACGAAACAGGTTAAATAATTCTGTGAAAACCCGACGTCCGCTCTGAAAATCATGGAAGTCGTGTTGTCCCCAAGTTCAAGGTTTACGTTTAAGCCCGGAAACTTATGATTTGGTGGGGAATTTGCAGCTGTGGGTGAAAAACCAAGGCTTTTATCACGAACAGGAAGATGGACTACCTCAAAAAGTGAAATTCTACCATCTATTAGGGCACACTGAGGTCCTGTTAAGCTTTGGTTGAGTTCGACAAGCTACCACTACATCACAAAGGATATCAACCAACCGGATTGCCCCCAATTCTCCCCAATCAGACAGTACCGGGGAAATAACCAAGAGGGAAATGGAGAAGCCTGGAAAGGTGATTCGGGATGCTACACAGATGGTGATAAATTGGAACAAACTGGCCACCTGGTGTGAGTGCCAAAAAGAAACGATTTCATCCGACAGCCGATGGAATAATTTTCTATCATTTTTTTGAAAGAAATAAAGAAAAAAAGAGAGTGAAAGAGAGAGTGAGTGAAGAGAGAGAGTGGAAGAAAGACAGAGAGCGAGAGCGAGAGAGAAATTAAAGAGAGCATAAAAGAGAGAGAGATAGAGAGAGAGAGGGAGAGAGATTGAGAGAGAAAGAAAGAGAGCGAAAAAGAGAAGAAGAGATAGAGAGAGAGAGACAGAGAGAGATAGCAAGAGAGAAAGAAAGCAAGAGAGAGAGAAAGCAAAAGAAAGATATAGAGAGTGAGAGAAATAAAAAGAGAGATAAAAAAAGAGATAGAGAATGCGAGAAAGAGAGAGAAAGAGAGAGAGAGAGAGAGAGAGAGAGAGAGAGAGAGAGAGAGAGAGAGAAAAGAGAGAGAGAAGAGCCCTTCTAGACGGAGGCTACCGATGCTTACGAAATAGAGAGAGACAAAAGGGAGAAAGCGGGAAGAGCAAGTGAGATCAAGAGGAAAATAGAGAAAGAGAGACATAAAAAAGAGACATAGAGAAAAAAAGAGAGGGAGAAATAGAGAAACAGAAAAAGAAAACAAAAAGGGAAACACAGAAAAAGAAAAAGAGAGAAAAAGAAATAAAGACAGTGTTAGGAAGAGAAAATATAGAAAGAGAGAAACAGTGAAAATTTTACTTTTATCCTATGAAAATTCGAAAATTACCATAACGTCAAAAATAAACATACGCATGAAAAATTATATCGAATATGAGATCAGCTCAACAAAATTAAAAAAGAACCATGTATTTTTGTTTTTCTATTCTCGCTTGTTTTCCGTCGGTCTAGTTCCACCACTGTGGTTATGCCAATCATCGACGCCCAGGAGGCGACGCCACCCAGCACCCTAACTCACGATCCGTTGATTAACGGACCGGCGCCAACGGCTTTACTTCCTCATGCGATGGAGGACGTGATCCCAGAGATTTTTCGCCTCAGAAAATCTCCCGGTGTCGGCTAGGATTGAATCTAGACCAGTTGGGTTGGTTGTGAGTGGATCACGCTACATCACAACCATCGACACCTATGTTGGCGGTGGGATTCGAACCCAGGCGTCGAGCGTGGTTGGCGGAGATGTTACCAACCACGTTAGGCCCCCGCCTCAAATAATCATGTATTGTCTTAATGTTGAAGATATGTTTTTGCAGTATGAGCTGAAATTTTCTCAGTATTCACAAAATGCCATGAAATATTTTTCCTAATTGTCTGCGTCAATTTGACTGCTCGGTTTAAGTGACATTTCCCTCTTCGTTATTAAATAGTTCGTAAACGTTCACGTTTTCAAAAAACTGAAGTCACGTATTTATTATGATGTCAACCAACCAAATTGCCCTCAATTCTACCCAATCAGACAATTCTGGGGAAATAACCAAGAGGGAAACGGAGAAGCCTGGAAAGATGATTCGCGATGCTACACAGGTGGCGATAAAGTGAAACAAACTGGCCACCTGGAGTGAGTGCCAAAAATGATGGATCGAATTCCAAAAAAAAAAGGATTTAATCCGACAACTGATGGAATAATTTCCTAACAGTTTTTTAAAATAAATAGAGAAAAAAGTGAGTGAGAGAGAGTGAAAGAGAGAGAGAGAGAGAGAGAGAAGGAGAAATAAAAGCATGAAAGATAGAGAGAGAATGAGAGAAAGGGAGTAACAGAGAAACGGAGAGAGACTGAGAGAGAAAGAGAGAGAAAGAGAGAGAGAAACAGAGATGAAGAAAAAGAGAGAGAGCAAGAGAGAGAAAGCAAGAGAAAGAGAAAGCAAGAGAGAGAGAAAGCAAGAGAGAGAGAGAGAGAGAGAGAGAGAGAGAGAAAGTGAGAGAGAGAGAGAGGAATAAGCCTTTTAGGAGGAGGCTATCAATGCTTACATGAGAGAGAGACAAAAGGGAAAAAGAACAAGTGTCTCTCACAGAAAGATAGGAAAAGAGACAGAGAAAAAAGAGAGCGAGAAAGAAAAAAACAGAGAACGAAAGAGAAAAAATGCTTTAAGTCCATGTAACATAGTATCTTCTACACGGGCCCGAAAACAGTATTCAGACTCCCAAGCATTGGAGCAATTGCCAAAGATTACTAAAGAACGAAAATTTTAAATAGTAAACATTTAGCAAAATGCGAAAGAAAAATCGAAAAAACTCATATAACTGAAAATAACCTCAAACCATAACTGATTTTCGAAATGAAATACCTATTTTTAAAATCAGCTGCAAATCAAAAAAAGACCAGCATTGTGCCTTGAAATCAGTTAGAAGGTTTTTCCTCTCTGGTACCCAGACTCCATATTATAACAATAACAACAATATCGCACGCTTAGCCTTGGGGCTAATAGCGGTCTCGATCAACTAGATTAGTTGAGAGAATTCGTTATCGATATTGTTTTTGGCACATTTTGCATGTGTAGGATAAGTACAACGATACACCGTGCCCCAGTGCTGAGTCGAGAAAATTTCCAGCTCGAAAAGATCTTCGACTCGATCGGGAGTCGAACCCGATATCACAACCGTGTGGGAGAGCTAGCTGACCGACATCGCTAACCACAGAGCCACGGGGACCCAGACTCCATATTGCTGTGATTTAATTCACTTCTGTCATCACTAAATGATCCTTTATCGAGAAAAACTATTGTGGTATAAAAATTTTACCATTCCGGATACATTTTGATTCCCAATTCACCGTTAATTATGAGAACACATTGGTCATGTAAAGTTTTTTCATGTCAACTCGGAAACACTCCGTAGAGCATAATAGACTATTATGGAACTAAAAATTACTTTCAATTATAATAGGTAGGGTATCGAACGCCTTCGGCAGTGTTTTTCTCCGGCCGGTTTTTGTATAAGCCTGCTGAAGAAAACGACTGCCGAAGACTTTCGATACCCTCTTTAGATATCTTTAGATTCTGAAATCCGCGTAAAATACGCGTGAATTCCGCAATTCGCGTAAAAAAGCGACTCTAGAGTTTTTAGTGTATTTTTGACTAGAATTAAAATAAATGAAAAACAATAGTTTGTTGGCTGTTGTTTGGCTTACTTTCCAACATAACAAACACGAACGTTAAGAGTAGATAATCTTAACGTTCGTGTTTGTTAAGTTGAAAGGTCAAGAAGAGGATGGTACTGGAAATGCGACCTTTGAACTTCTTTTTGCATCACTTGAAAATAAAATTAGTTATGCAAAAATATGTCAAAAGATTTATTTTTGGTCAAAAATAGCATATACGGTAGTTTCAAAAACTTTCGCGTAGGTTCCCGCTGATTCTGGTATTTGTGCGGTTTTCTTATGACGTGCCGCGTGTCCAGTTTACCAAGAATTTCGATCGAAAATCTCTCTTTATTTTTTTTTTTTTCTTCAAGTAATGTTTAGTGAGAAAAAATAAGCAGATCAGTATTTCTTACTTAATTTGAAAACGTGCTTATAAATTTATAAGTACTAGCATACGTGAAAGACTTACGCTATGGCTGAATCGCAATGGCAGTTCTCTATTATTCACGTGTTTTCCGAACAAATGTTCTCACAGCATAATTTAAAGTAGCGTTCTGCATCAAATTTTGAACAATTAAGCTATGATGTAACTTCTTGCACTAAAAAAACAACATAAAATGACTTTTCTCGTCGATTCTCAAGGTTCAAAACATGAAATTAACGAGAATTGAGAACTCGGCTTTGATTCAAATTTCGAACACTTCAATGTAATCACTAAGAAATAGATAGGCAAACCGTCTCAACACTGACCGTCACTTTTTTCAGCGCCTGCTGGTTTCCTGGAAGTGGTCCTACAGAAAAGTGGTATCCATCACTGGGTAAAGGACATTCCGAGGAACGAAATGGTATACAGCAATCATACTTCTGATTAGGTGTTCGAAGATTGAGACTGTTCGAAGTTTGAATCGAAACGATAATTCAGTTACAGTTTCATTGTTGCTGATTTTATGATTATTTAACTGATTCTTCCCTCTCTTAGTCAGTGCAAAGTATCATTTACCGTGCATGCCTAGTTATTTTTAATGTGTACTTGAGATGCGTTTTCTAGGTAAAGCCATTGATAAACTCATCAATGATGCAATTTTTTGTATTGTCAATGGCCCACTTTTTTGTCATGGCAATAGCACATGACCAGGTAACACGTAACACGTCGTAGTGGTCCTGGTGTTTTCAATTTATCACACGCAGATTTGAAATTTAACAAAAAACAGCTAACCATTTTCAACATACTACAATCAATCGTTTGATATTTTTAGACTAGCCTTGTTTTGAGTTTGATTTTCATTCAATTTCCGCTGCCTACCAAATCTTCAAACTTGCCAGATTCAGGCTCCACATTGGAGTGACGCGCGTAACGAATATCGATTTTTCCGGTTTCCTTTTGAAAGCTTCACCGCGCATCGTTTCGGCACAACTACAAACAGAGCTGGAATTTTCCTGCTCTTCGTACACAGTAGCGTGCCCAACTACAGTGATATTTTCTCATTTCCAGTGTTCCAGATGTTTCGCCTGATGGAGCAAAGTGGGTGGTGAGCTGCTGTATACGTAGGCGGCTTTCACACAACGCCAGTGAAACAGCATTCGCTATTGTCGGCAGCGCCCCAGTCCAGCATAAAAGCATTCCTCCCAGTTGAGCTTGGCTGGCACCGGCTGACACATCGCCGCGCCGTCTGCTTCACAAAGAAATACCAACAGCAAAGCATTGCGACTGCTGTCCATAGTTTCAGGTCGGCTCTGCGCAGTTGCAGTGAAGCATTATTGATCGGGAATCATTATTAATAAAATTGCTGTAATAAAAGTTTTATGCTCCCTCTTTGTGGCACGCTCGGTTTCAGCTCTTTCATCCCACTGCTGGCTTGCCGTTAGCTCCACTTGCTAGTGTATAGTGTCCCACTCTCCGACTGAAGTTTGATCGTGTTCTCATACCACTGCTCGCATCTTCTCCGGATTCGACTGAGTTTGTTTCCGCACTCCTTGGTCCCACAACCTGCTCCCCAGTAAACCACCACTCGAGCCGACTTATGCTTGCTGCTTGCTGGTCGCTTCGTTGCTTTTTGTGTATGTTTCGGCAGAGAAATGGTAACTACCTTTTGACGTGCGGTGGGGCGATGGCTATAATAAATTGAAAACAAAAATAAAATCGTGTCAAATTGAACTTTTTCCTGCTACTAAACTATCGGTAAATTTTAGAAGACGAAAACGACAGTTGCCATTTTTTATTTAAACGAATAAAGATTTTCAACCCACCCTGCAATCGACCATACTCTAGCCAGTTGGTAGCTAAAAAGTGACGGGTTGTAACAGAGAAGTGGGGTAAAGAAGGCCCATTGCTCCCCGCTTTATGCTTCCTCGGATGCATCGGTCGGTTCCGAACTTTTGATGCTTTTGCTTTACTTTGGAACTTTGCTCCAGCTTAGGCGATGGAATATCGCTTGCTACTGCCTTCCTCGTGCGTTGCTGCTGCCGCTCTACTCTTATATGAATACGGCGGCGACGACGACGACGACGACGTCGATGATGATGATGATGATGAACTTTAATAGCACTTTGATGTAGTCGATACCGGGAAGAAACATGTTTCGCTCGTATATTTTATGCGCTGCTGCTGTGTATCTCTGGTATGTATCAGCTTCCTCGTTTCTCTATGGAATAAAAAATTGGTTGAAGTTCAGAAGAGTAGCAGAGTTCGAAGGAGTATCATTTAGAGAACAAAATAATTTGTTAGGAATTTACACAGCAAAAACTTTCAAGTTTGCAAATTTTTCAAAGATAGTTATCTGTGTTATTGTTGTTTTAGGTGAGGAGTTTTTTAAATATGCTTTGCTGTTTCCCCTCTAAAGCCCTGTTTAGAGTTCCAAGCGAAGTGAAAATCTCATAAACATGTTCATTTTTTCACGCTCGTGAAAAATGCGACCTGCAAAAATTTCAATTCGCTTGGAACTGTAAACTAGAGATACTCAGAGAGAGAGATAAGCGATGAAAAAACCGTCAGTTTGGCAACTAGGTTTCGCATGTCAGAGGTGCCAGAGCTCTTCTCAAAGCGCAACGTTGAATAACTTTTGAATCAATAATAGTATATTTGACACGGCACGATACATTATATTTAACTGAGCCAGATACAATTTCAATTAAAATTAAATTAGAAAGGGAAAGGAAGGAGGTACTTTTTTATTTCTCGCGGCCGACTACAAGCTAGTGGGGATTTATGGTGAGAGGAGGGGAGATACAGGTATTACTTAAAACTATTTTAAGATAATTAAATTATATATAAAAACTATTAAAAAGATGATACTGTTGACTAACTTTTTCATTCGACTCGTATAACTGATGGTGACGGTGGAAGTCCTGGGAATAATAAAGTGCACCACAAAAACCGTGAAGATGTTAAATTTTTTGTTTATGATTAGTTTTATATACTTTCACCATAATTGATAATTATTTTGTTGACTATACAATAGGTCTTTGAACCACCAGTTGAAAATCACTGTGATGAAGCAAATTTGAAGCATTCTCAATTCATTGCTTAGCAAAGATCATGAAAAACGTATGAAAATAAATATAACCTTGTTTGTACCTGATTGCAATACCTTTCAATGTGTTATCTTTCTTGTTCGTTTGGCTCGGATTTTGACATGTTCGTTTGGCTCACAACATTCTCTTCGCATATCTCTCCCTATGTGTATTGCTCCTGTAAACAAATTCGATCCAGCGAAATCGAAGGTCATCTTTTTCACTTGTGTTTACTTTTTTCACGCATGCAAACGCTAGTGAAAGAAGCAAGCGAAAACTTACGTGCGTTTATATTCTCTCAGTTGAAGCCAATTTTCGCTTCGCTCGGAGTGTGAACTCGTGAATTTCGCTTTACTTACTGTAAACTCTAAACTGCAGGCTGGCGAAATACCGGTGTGTTCCACTTGTCAAATTTTTCACTTCGCTTGGAACTATAAACTATGCTTAAAACAGTACATCATCATGCTTAGGCCGATGACATAATAAGTGCGAATAACGTCGCGAAGCGATTCCCTTTGCAATCCGCGCTTGCTATGTCATCAGCCTTAGTGTTGGCATAATTGCGGGACCAATGGAGGGCAGAAACAGCTTCCATCTAAATTACCACAATTTTTATTTTAACCTATTGTTTTTTCTGGAAGTTTTCTTAACCAACATCAAAAAAACACATTATTTGTGGAGTAATGGCCGTTTCCCCGAAACACTGTTTTTGCAGAGGTTCGCGGTGTTTACGATAGAGACCCAGCAGATGAAGTGTAAGATCATTTTCATAAGTATTTTGCTTTCAGTACAAACGGGAACCTTTTCCCCAAAAATACCTGTTTTGAGTGCTGAAAATTGCAATTTTAAATTCGGTCGGTAAAGTTAAACTTCGTGTATCAAAAAACGATCAATCAACGACTGGGGAATTTGATAACAAACATTTAAAAAGAATGAAGAAAATCGATTCAGTAGTTTTACCACAATCGTAAACACGGCACAGTCATTTTTTGAGAAACACCATTCCTAAATAAAGGCTTATAAAATTCCTAGTTTACAGGGTGACAAAAAAGTCCGGTCACACAGGAAAATCTCAACATTTCAAAGAATAAGAAGAAAATCTGAATCTGGCTTTCATAGCTTTATTCAGTAACTCATAAAGATACTTCACAGACGATATCTCGGAATTACACCACCTTTCTCTGATCGAACCAGCTTCAGACGTCTCGGAAAGTCGTCGCAAGCGGCGCGCACGTGCTCCATCGGCATCTCGTCCCAGATTTTCGTGATAACTCGCTTGAATTGCTCCAATTTTGTTATTTTATAGTCGTTCAGCTTCGACATCATGTATCCCCACACGAAATAATCCAGTGGATTCAGATCCGGAGACGACGGAGGCCATTCATTCTTCGAAATGAAATCGGTCAAGTTTTCCTCACACTACGCCTGAACAACCTTTGCGGTGTAGGATGGGGCGCCATCTTGCTGGAAGCAGTAGTAATCGTCTTCAAACAATAGTTCAGCTTGAGGCAGAACATTTTTATTCAAAATCGTGTCCAGGTAGTACGCTGCGTTGATTTTGACCCCTTTATAGATAAAAATAAGAGGCAGTTTACCTCTCTTGCAAATGGCTCCCCAAACCATCACCGACGTCTTATTTTGGAACCGGGAAACGTTCAGCTTGTCCGCAAGAGCTTACTGGAGGCTCACACTCCAGAAACGATCATTTTGGCGATTGACTGTTTGCTCCAAAACGAACAGCTTCTCGTCCGTAAAAATAATCTCGTCATTTGCGAGCCAACCGTGCAACTCCCGCGACCCTTAGTACCTTTTGTCCTTTGTAGCTTTGGTAACCCCCCCCCCACCTGTTTTTTGTACGGTGTAAGTTTTAAATCATTGCGCAGAAGCAGGCGGATTGATTCTCGGTTCATTTCAAGGTTCCTGGCCAGCTTCCGTGCAGATTGGGCGGGATTCCGGCGAATCCGGTCTCGTATAATCTTTTTCAGCCTTGAAATTCTCACAGACCTTGGTCGTCCAGATTGTGCCTTGTCCTCGGTGCCTCCGGTCTCTAGGTACCGATTTATGGTCCGGTACACGAATTTCCGGTTGATTCGGAGCGGTTTTAGGTGTTTGAATATGTATCCGGGTTTGTACCCTTTCACATATTCAGCGATAACAGCTACTCTTAACTCTGCCATGGCTCACAACTCAATGTAAACCAACTGCACAGAAACGAAACTCTGCCACTTTGGGCAGCAAAGTTAACCCTCTCATTTGACATATAGATGGCACTAGAGAGATGCAACGTGTAGGCTACAGGCGACCCCAAAAAAGTGTGGTCAGACTTTTTTGTCACCGTGTAGCTTATGCGGCCGTGACGGAGCGTACTTCAAGTCGCTTCAACGCTCTCCCTATTGCTCAGATCTTCATGAAACTTTAAGAAAATGTTCTCAAGAAGTTGTACTTAAAGATAATGCAATAACTATTTTTTCGATTTTTGGAAAACTGAAAAGGCGTATAATCCTTTACGCTAATACGTAGTCCATTCAACATTTTTCTTTGTTTTTTTTTTTTTTTTGAAAAATGTAGAGTTATAACTCGAAATTTATACACGTAAATGAACCGAAAAGCAGTATTGAAATACAAAATCTGTTTTCAAATGATGTTTTCACAATAACGTATATTTTATATGGTCTTTGGGGCCACCAGCTTTTTCCACCCCAGAGCGAAGAAGTTAGACATCATGATACATTTTACAGGGTAATAAACTCGAATAAACTGTAAAAATGTACTAAAAAATGATAATACAAGATATTCTTTCCTGAATAAATTTTTACTACTGCAATGTTTATTAAGAACCCTTGCGAAATTATAGCTGGAAACACTCCCCCTTCTCCTTTTTTTGTGATGTATGAAGAGCTTGAGACGTTCCCGAAAAAAATCGCACGTCGGTCAATGTCGACCATTTTGGACATTTTGCGGCTGTTGCAGAATAAAGACAAAAACACGAACTCCAGACATACGTGCCGTGAAACTATTTTACTACAACATCGCTGTACTACTTTATCATGCGCGGTAAACAAACAACAAATAACAGCAAGTCGACACCGTGCGCGTTGGTTAGCTTATATAGGCTAAAGCTGACACCAATACCAATACAAGGAATGCACATGTTGCGCACCTACAGAACGATGAGAAACTGTATTCGAACTTATCGAACACCCTGTATGCTCATTGCCTCCTTTTTATGAATGCGAGAGTGTCAAATAGAAACCTAGCTCCGGCCATCCTTAGATACTGTGCGACTGGGAAGTTCAGTAGAAGCTGACGAGAAAGACCTAGAGGAAGGTGGCCTCATTGTGCTGCGTCTTAGGCCGGGATGTCAGACACCCGGCTATTTTATGAAGAACTATCTGGCCATAATGGACTATTTCGCGGAAGCAAAAGCGTTAATCGTGGTCTGCCGTGTTTGAAGAGCGAACAATAGCCCAAAAACAGGGGTTGAAGGTGCTGATAAAAATCGTCTTTCTGGACCGCAATAACAAATATATTTGCCACAACAAGTTCCAAAAATGGTCCTTTTGTGACTGACGATTAGTGAGAAGAAAATAAATGTCCAAGGTGTCCAAACTTCTGTTCTTTCCTTCGGAGCAGTATGAAGTGCCTACCGGAAACTGGAAGGAGGATGCCCATGTAACATTGAAACTTTTTTTATACTCTCGACACTATATTAATTTTCGACCTGTTTTTGCAAAAATTGAGATGATATAGAAACATTTTTTAGCTTATCGCCTACTGAAGTGCTAAATACCGAACGGGTTGAGAGTCAGATGAAGTGGTTGCGTGTTTTCTAAATGATTTCGTGAAAAATGAAGGATTGAAGTTGGGAGAAGTGATAGTGACCTTGCGTTGGTAGGATTGGAGCAAACTTGCCGTATGCTGCTCTGGCGGTTCTGAGAGGAGGAGAGTGGATAGGATTGGCGAGTTGTGCTCGCGTGGCGCACAATCCGCTTCCAAGGTTCAATTTCTTGGTAGGACCAACAGTGAGATCGTGAAGCAGGATCATCGCTCTGGATGTGCTGCTTCCCGATGACATTCTACTGGGCGACGTGAGTCTAGGGGCTATCTACAGATGAGTATACAGTTTTTTGTTTCTCTATAATTGTGCCAGCGATTTTTTTTTTCACTATGGAGAACGCGATGGTGGTGGACGAGATTAGGGACACCTGACCCAATCTAACAACAAGCCGTTCCTCAATAAATATTCTTAGTCCTTAAGAAAATATCTAAAAAAGTACAGAAAGGTTTAATGAAAGTATCCATCCCGTTTAATTAGTTGATATTTTAGGTGTGTTAATCAATTAATAAGTCAATTAATCATATGCAAATTGTCATTTTTTGTGTTCTGAATATCTATTGTATTTGATTATTTCTGAACTGATTTTTTTTTTGAGGCATATGTTTTATGATTTATCTAGCTTAAAAATGAATATTGTTATGTTCGCAGCTTTGCCTATAAAAGATGGATTTTTTTGCCTATAAAAGATGGATTTTTTTAAATGTCATTTATATTTTGGATTTTGAATGCAAGAAAGTCAGACAGATTTGACATTCAACAGGTCACCTAATATAATAAACCGTTACCTTTAAGATAACCAGCGAGATAAGGACATGTCCGATTGCTTGTCACGGTTAATCCTGATCGGACTGTTAGGTTTCGCATGCTAGGACTTAGCTAGTTTATATATTCAGTAGGCCTCAAATCATAATTATTGTAACTATTGAAACAAACGGATCTTTAGATTCACATTCGGATTATAAAACACTATCGCATATGCGCACGTATATACCTTTAATATAATTACATGGAATTTCTCCAAACAAGTGCACCGACTAAGAAAGTGTATTTGGATTTTGAAATACTCAAAAATTCAAAAATAAAAAAATGCGATGGTTTTATTTTGTTAGATATGTTCTTTTATTTCTATTTTGGATTTCTTTAGCTTTTGAGCATTTTTTCTAGCTTCCATGCAAATTGAGGTAAACTTTTTTAAAGATGACACGGGTTCGAAACCATAAAACCAATAATATTGGCATTTTGCAAATTTATTAGGAATGTAGTATTGTTACCTATGCTTACGCGCTTTTTTATGTTTTTCGAGCATTGGATGCATGAGTGTTGCCAAATTTAAAATTTAATAGAAATATTCTCTCGTTCGTCTACGAAAATGATAATCGCGTTGTTACTACTTATTTGTCCTTACGCCAGTTGCCGTAGTGTGAATGATAATATTCATTGTGATTAACAGTGAAACAGACTATTGACAGACTAACCTATTGCCTACACGAAAAACTATCGGAATTTCCATCCATCAATCTACGCGAAAATAACGTTTCTTTGTTACCAGTGTATACGGCGCACATAGTAATTACGAGATTGATAGCTTCCATAACGGTACGTCGTGTAGAAATCGTATATAACTTGCTAGAGGCTAGCTATCCGGCAAACTTAGTCCTGTTCTTTCATACTTTCTTCATCTAATTAACTATGCCCATTAACGACAGTTTAACCTGCTTTTTACCAAATATTCGTGACTTCAGGTGTGTTTTTCGCGGTATCGTAGGTTTTTTTTCATTTTAGGACAGACGAAGTCTATACAAGAGATGTCGCTACTCGATCTGTAAGGTAGAAAACTGAATGACTGGTTGACCAAACTCCTAAAGACTCCGCGCCGATACATTCCATGAGGTCTTATTATCTACAGATAAATCAACAACGCGCAATAGTTTTCGGTATGAAGAGGATCACCTTACGAGGAGATGTCCGATTAAGTCCAGTATCTTTGCGTATGCTTATTACTGTGGTGTAACTTCATCAAACTGAAAAAAACACATTATGAACTTCGTGGCGGATGTAATGAACTTGTAGGCGCGACATTTGGTCTAAAGAACCCGACACTCGAAATCAGTGAATCGTTTACCAAAACGAACCCCGCTGTATATTCTGCCCTTCCTCCAACATCCCAGTGATTTCTCGCGGAAGTGCAGAGGTGTTCTCGGCTTCCAATAAAGCGAGTATCACGTCAACATATTCCCATACAAACTCCTTCTTTGACCTGCATTCGGATGCGGCCGGCGCTGGTATTGCCTTACATAAAGATTAAGATCTCCAGTTTTTACATATTGAGGATGCATGTTGGTCCTGAGCATCATCTGTTGGTTCTCTGTGTAATTACAGGTTATCTGGCAATAACAGAGTAGCAACCGCGGGCGGTCAATCATGCGCATGCTCTCGACACTATATTGATTTTCTTGTGCCAACGTAAGAACAATCACATACCGCGACGCGAGACAGGACATAACACTTATTATTCTTACAAAACATAAAAAGGAGCAAATTTATTTTTTCGGTCGACCGGTTTCGGCTACGATCTTGCCCATCAGCTGGACGATGTCCGACTAATTACTCGTAGTAGTATCACGGGTACCACGTTTTGCATTTCCAATACTTGATACGCAGAGAGTTGTACTGTATTTACAGTTTTGTTAGATGGAAGAGAGGGGACGATATTAAGGGTCGTCCTCATTCATTAGTGGGTGGTCAGTGGTAGTGATATACATGGATTCTTTTATCAGTTTAACCTTTTCCCAGTCAACGGAATGTTTTTGGGATGTAGTGTGTGCTGCCACACTTGAGTCATTGACTCGATCGTTTTCCACTGCAGTTTTATGTTCTCGCAGTCTAGCTTTAACAGCGGGGCAGTTTTCGTAGGGAATTTGATATATGCCTGATTTTTCCTCCACTTTGACATCAATTTTGGGTAAATTTTATTATCAAAATACCGAATAAAACAAGTGCCTTGATAATATAGTGGAATTATATTAAAATTATTACAAAAAAGCATCTTTTGCATCTTTTAATCTGGTGCTAGGTTTGAACATCATCTACCACAATTAACACTACGCCTCTTACATTGCGAATTTCTGGATTTTGAGGGAATTTTACGTGAAATTTCGATTCTAGAACATAACATGGCGTACCGAGCAGTATCTCGGCGACTTACACATTTCCTGATGATAATGGATTCTACTGTGGTAAGTTCTTTAGCTCTCACTTAAACTCTTTGAGCTCAAAAATGTATGCACTGGTTTTATTACGGCCTCTCTAGAATACTTTCTTCATTACGATACCTTAACAAAACTGAACCTGGAACATTACTCTTGATCTGCGTTTTATGTGTTTTGAAAAACATTCTGGTAGCACGGCACTAGGTCAAATGCACTCTACTGCTTTGTTACCTAATGCTACTGTCAAAAACGTAAACAAAATCGTTCGGTATGCAACTTAAAGTGCTGGTTGTACTATCTAAGTGAGATAATTAACCCTCTAGTGCCCAGTGCCGCCTATAGACGGTCTTCAGTTGAACCTCTAAAAAGTTTCAATCAATACATAAAAAATATTTATAAAGATTCATAGTGATTTTTTCGAAGTCCGTCTAAAAATTAACTTAAGCACTAGAGGGTTAAAGGTGATTAGTGAAGAGTGTGAATCTATTAAGTATTTTCAATGTTTAATTAAAATACTTTTTAGATACCGTACAAGATTGTGCAGACCGTCGAAATCGATCTCAGCACAAAAGCATCTTCAATGGCTCTTGTGATGCTGTCATACCATTGCTGACAATTGACAGAGAGAGAATTTAGAATTTCAAGAAGAAAATTTCTCTTGGTTTTCCGTTCGAAGTTCCCACTATTTTTAATCTTTTTTCATTTGTCAGCCATGATTACAGCTCACAATTGTGAAGAAATTGGCGATTTTATCAATGCCCTCACGTAAGCCAACAATGGAGCAAAATGTTTTAATGTTGATTCTAAAGTCCTCTAAAAAACTTGATAGTGTCTCGATACTATCTTAAGACAATAAGAAACCTTTAACACAAGTTTTAATGTGGTTGTAAGGATTAGCTTTATCGTGCAGTTGTATCCCCATTAACAAACAGAAAAGCATGTATCTTAGGAGGCATCTGAAAACCTTTCTAAGACGTTCTGAATTTGATTTATTTTGATGCAGTATGTTACTGTCTAAAAACTAATAAGGGTACAACCGAAGGGTACGACTCTAACAAAACTTTCATGTTTACGGCTTTGAAGTATAGAAATTGTTACTTGGGTGTGATCTTTTGACCAGACCTGACTACAGCCCATTATGTAAAGCGATCACTGACTGAACCCTTCCAACGTTCTCCTGCTGCGACTGATAGACATTTTTAGTTGACGTAGCTCAAACTGATTATCCGCTTCAATTTTTTGGAGGCCAAAATGGAGAAGTAGCTTAGCACTAAGGCCACGAAAGTGTTGCGAATTGTTACATTTTCATTCATGAATATTTTGCTGTCAAACAAGTTTGAATATGGGATTCTTCACCATTGGTTCATTTAAAAAAAAGGGTTTGAAAAATGAACCAAATGATTTTTAACTGAAAGCGAGGATTAACAGCGTCGCTATCGCTATATGCCCACCGACCTACGGGCACCTATTCAAAAATGAATTTCCATTAAAAAAAACCTAAATCAATCCACCTAGCGGTCAGACCCAGCCTTTCTCATTCAATTTTTTATTTGTAAAAACAGATTTACATGAACGCTTCAATCCAATAAATGTATATTCACTCTTTAGGTTCTAAAATATTGATGTTGTAATCTATACATATAAAAATGCAGTCCGGTCTGTCTGTCTGTCTGATCCATATAGGCTCGTAAACTACCGAACCGATCGACGTGAAAATTTGTATGTAGGGGTTTTTGGTGCCGATAAAGGTTCCTATGATAGTTTGAGACCCCTCCCTCTTCTGGAAGGGAGGGGTCCCATACAAATGAAACATAAATTTCTGCACAACTCAAGAACAAACCAAGCAATTGCAACCGAATTTGGCATGTGGATGTTTTAAGGGGTAACTAATATGTCCATAATAGTTAGATGAAACACAAATTTGTGCACATCTCGAGAACTAATCAACCAAACGGAACAAAATTTGACAGGTAAATGTTTTTAGTGGTAACAAATATGTACATAATGGTTTGAAACCCGACTCCCTCTTCTATAAGGGAGGGGTCCCATAAAAATGAAACACAAATTTCGCACAGTTCAAGAAACAATCAAGAAAATACAACCAAATTTGGTATGTGATTGTTTTTAGAGGTAACAAATTTGTCCATAATGGTTCAACGCCCCTCCCTCTTCTGGAACTACATGTTTCTTCACAAATTTCTGCACATCTCGAGAACTAATCAACTAAATGGAACCATATTGGCAGGTGTATGTTTTTAGTGGTAACAAATATGTTCCATAATCGACCTCAGACAACATTTTGGATTGTAAGATGGCAACTTCCGGTTTCTGGAAAACAGCCAAAAATGGCCGATTTCCACCCAATATAATAATATCCGGATCTAGAATAATACACAGGAGCTAAAATCGACCAAAGATAGCATTTTAAATTCTAAGATGGCGACTTCCGGCTCATGAAAACAGCTGAAAATGACCAAATACCACCCAATATGAGTTTTTCTTTAACCAGTATGCCGTTCAAAATCCTGAAATTGTCTCCAAATGCCATTATGAAATCCAAAATGGCGACTTCCGGTGTCGGAAAAACAGCGCAAACGACCGAATACCACCAAATATGGGTATTTCCTGAACCGTAATGATGCACTGGAGCCACAAATCGACTTCAGACAACATTTTTAATTGTAAGATGGCAACTTCCGGTTTCTGGAAAACAGCCTGAAATTGACGATTCCCATTAAATATGAGTATTTCTGGAACCAGAAAGATGCATAGAAGCTAAAAATTGATCACAGACACAGTCTTGAATTTCAAGATGGTGACTTCCGGTGTCTGGCAAACAGCCGGAAATGACCAAATACCATTCAATATGAATGTTTTCGGAACCAGAATTACGCCCAGATGACAGAAATTGATTTCACAGGCAATTTTAAAGTCCAAAATGACGACTTTCGGCTTCTGAAAAACAGTCCAAAATGACCAAATACTACCCAATATGAGTTTTTCTTTAAGCAGTATCCTAAATACCATTTTGAAATTCAAGATGGCGACTACCGGTTTGTGAAAAACAGCCTAAATTACTATCCAATATGAGTATCTCTGGAACCAGAATGATCAAGGAGCTAACAATTGTCCTCAGGCACCATTTTGAATTGCTAAATGGCAACTTTTAGGTAACAGTGGGAAATGACCGAATAATACTCAATATGGATATTTCCGTAAACGTGATGATGCATAGAAACCAATTTTAAACACATCGCAAGGAATCAATGAATTTGAAACGTTCAAATAGTACGATACCACACTTATGTCGAATTCGTTTTTACGGCAGGACTATCCCGTCCCGGACTACGCTTTGCAGCTGAAAAAATAAACACTTTCCGAGCAGTTGCAATGGTGTGCGTAATACCAGAGGTAACTATCACTTTTGTTTTGGTCATTATCGCCATTGTCTTTTATCGCATTTGTGCTACTGTACGAAAAATTTGCCAATTACTGAAAAATGACAAAATATCAAAATAAAATTAATAAAATTCAACCTGATGTTTAACACGTGAAGAACGATAATCAAACCAAACCGATTTTGACACATTTTTTTTTTTTATTTTGACACATACGTGTGAATGTGTTGGTGTCTTTAAAACTGCACTCTGTTTCTTGCGCGAACTGTCCGGGAGAGAAAAAGGGTAGTCCGGGATAGTCCGGAAAATGTAAAAAAAACAGTGATAGGACAAAGCGTAGTCCGCGGGGTAGCTACACCGCAAAAACGAAAACGACATCAAATTATGTTAAGGCAACATATATCGATCAAAGCAGGTATAGTTTTAAATAGTCTTTAAATTTCTTTTCTTTCCATAACTTTTGAGCCACATATCAAATTGTTATGAAGTTTTTATTTGTGAGTTTGAGAGATGACTCGTTCGTATGACACTAGTAATGTTCAAATAAGTCATGTACTCTTTGAGATAATAGACTTTCGTTGTATTGTTAACAATTTAATACATAACAGTTGCTTAAGTTCGATTATAATCAAATGAAATGGGAACGTATAGGGCAGCAAAACTTTGAAACCACGTGTTCAATCATAATTCATCAGTTAACCCTTAACTAGCCCGCTCATCTGATATCAATATTGATCAAATCGGTTGTGTAGTTTCTGAGATAATGAAGTTTCGTGATTTTCACAAGTCGGTACATTACAGATGAAGTTACAGTTCGATTACAGTAAAATTCAATAGGGTCTTTTGAGGCAGCTAGATCATTCATTTGACACTAATTTTGTGAAAATCGGGTTAGCCATCTCTGAGAAAAGTGAGTGAGTCTGAGTAGTCCGTATGAACTTCACGAAACTCGTTGATTACTTTATTAAACGAAATAAATAAAATTTCGATTCAGTTAGACAACTTATCGACGATTCGTGTAGAATGTTATTTAGAAATATTTTAATGCAAATCTTGCATCACTATCTTTTCCAATAAGTGTGTTATAAACAATACACCGGCAGATAGAACGAATAATTGCATGCTTTTGTAATGAGAAGATTAACTTTACGGGACTCGTTGCAGTTTCATCTTACGCTAATCAATATTATCTGTTATAAATACGTTGGTTTTTTGAAACATAGTATGCTTTATCATCAGTGTCGGTACTTTTAAACATCTGCCAATATCACACAAGGGTAAAATAGGCTTGATAAATATTAATTATATGAGTCGAGAGATACTTTGATTGGCTGACCAATTTTGGCATCGAAGTCATCGAGTCGAGCCAAGTTTCATTCGAGTAGCTCTACAGAGTTAACCCCTCGAAATTTCATGAGTCAGTATTCACGATAAATCAAGCCAAGATGCAGTTGACTCCCGTAACACATTTTGCTTGACTCGACAGTGACTCGAGTCGAGTCGAGTTACTCGGCTCGTCATAGGTGATAGGGCCGTTAATGCATATGTTTCATCGAACATAATAAAAGAGATGAAAACATACCAAAAAATAGTTTTTCAATAAATGTTGTTTATTTTTACTCCTATTGATTTTTGTTGGTAACTCGTCAATGCAATTTCAATAACATATATTCAAGAAAAGAATGTAATTCTTCTAGAATATTTACTAAGATAGTTAGTCAGATGCTTGACTTTTAGATTTCATCTATTAAGAAACTTTGCAAAACTTTGCTGCATAATAATTAATCAAAGAAATACTTAGAAACCGAAGGAAGCGTTCAGTAACCATATGACAAAATAAAATGACTACTTGTTTTACATTGTATATTATTTGTTTCAACATTCATTTATTATAGATTTAATAAGCATTGAAAAAAGTCATTATCATGTCCAAAAGAAGCCACCATTTTCTCTAGACAACGTTCGTCGCCTCCAGTAGACGACGCGTTACTGAAAAGGCAAAAAGTACAGCACTGTTGGATAGCATCAACCGAGAGCATAGGTGCAGCAAAACTGTGCCGCGTCCCGGCCGGTCAGCGCATGCGCCCCGGCAGCCAGCAGCGGCACAACCGAACACGGTGGGCACTCGCGAGCGGTTCGATTTTTTTGACCGCGGTCCGTTTAGTTTCATCGGTTGGCTTCGGGGAAAGCTGTGATGACGGGCGAGAGCGACATGGCCTGTACGCACACAGTCAAAGCCACAACCACTTCACATCAAACCGAGGCACGTGAAATTACGTCGCAATTTCAGCTTCAAGGCAACGCAAGGAAAACCATGCAGAAACAGGCTGTGTTCGGTACTCCGCTGCTATTGCTGAGTAAGAACGAATGAGGTTGTGATTTATGGTGAAAAAGAAGCACTTCCGGTATCTGCATCGCGGATGAGGTACGCAAGCAAAAAGTGTCTGTATTGATTTATTGATTCCTCGAAACGGTCTAACCTTTTGCCTGTCCTTGAGCTGCTTCAGCCAAGAGGAAATTTCCAGTGTCCTCGAGCTATTTTCAGAACGAGGCGAAAAACGAAAGTTGAAATCCGTTTGTCGCACCTGATCAACAGTGTGGGTCAACATGTAACATAGAACCACGCAAACACAATCGGCATGGTTTTCATCGTTGGATTGGCTAACCAAAACAAAAGATGAACCCAGATCTTTTAATGCTCAAAACTAAATTGATTTTCCATTCTTCTATTTTTTATATTTCCTTGTGGTACCGGCTCTTCTCTGGCTTGAGGTTATCACGTAGCTCTGGTAAAAGTTTCCTTCAGTCTGATTATCTCAGCTTTAAGGTGAAACTGTGTTAAAGCCACAAATGGCTGATCTCGAGCCACCACTTCGAATTTTCAAATGCACAAGGCGGCATCCATAAATTACGTAACGCTCATAGGGGGAATGGGAGGGTTTCCTTGAGCGTTACGATTTGTTACACAAGGGAAGGGGGGAGGTGAGTTCAGCGTTACGTAACAAAAAATCTTTGGAGAGACTCTCCAAAAACGAGCATTTTTATCAAGCAAATCCTTCCACAGCATTGCGTAATTTTTACGGGGGAGTAGGTGTTAGCGTTACGTTTTGTTACATATGGGGGATTGGAGGTCCAAAAATTGGGTTTTTTGCGTTACGTAATTTATGGATGTCGCTCAAGACTCGAAAATAATTAATGCGTTCCGTGTGGAAACGCTATTTTATGTTTGCTTTACCACAGCAAACATAAAATAGCGTTTTCACAGGTGACGCATTAACTATTACGGAGTCTTGTGCCTTTGAAAATTTGTAGTAAGCTCAAAATCGACCATTTCTAACTTCAACACAGTCTAACCTCAATTCAATCTATTGTTTTACCGATTTTTATTGGTTTCATGATTCTGCTGTTATCTTTCGGAAACTATTATTCATTTGAGTGTTTAGTGAATGTTGAAGCAATTTTTCTATTTTTTTAGGTTTCTCTTAAAATTTTAGTTGTTTTGGAGCAAAATCCTTATATCCTAAATAATTGGTGGATGTAATTGGTGGTGGAACGGTGTAAAAATAATTGTTGAGAAAATTGGTATTAAGAATGATAATAAATATTAGTTTCAAGCTTCAATATCATTTCTCTTTTGTTCAAATTTCAGTCAAGTTTAAGCATAGAAGCTAACATTATGCTACCGAAACTTTACCTTTCTGTTCATCGGACATGTATTTTGCAGCTAACTTCTAATTACACTGGGAAATATAGGTTTTGCCCTAGCACTAGAACTGAAAAAAGAAAGGTTAGAGCTTTTTAACCATTCCTGTGAATTTTGTTGACTTTAGTAAAAATAACTTTATCAGAGACTTTAATGAGTTTCAAAACCTAATGAGTAGAGTTAAGCGTAAGGTAAGTTGAATGAAATAAATATGCCAGAAGCTTACTAATGGGTTATAATTTATTTTCTGAAAGTGTGAGATGGATCGGTCAACTAGGTAATTTTCTACAACGTTTTTTCCGTGACGCAATTTGATGTGGCACACCCTTCACACTATACCACTGTTATGCCCGTTTATGTTGAAGTGTGTCAACCTGCAACAACGTAACAACGTTAAAAATTTTGATGTTTTCCAGTTTTATTTTCTGAATAACTTTATGTTTACCGACTGATTCACGATGTTTCGCAATAACAATCATTCTAAATTGTATATAAATGGATTATACAAACCTTTATCCATGTAATCCATGCCAAGTTTCGATTAAAAGTCACTTAGTTTTTGTGTATCAGAGAGAAAGCGTCATACACCAATTTCAATCTTCGGAAACACGTGCTTTTTCGCTTGCTAACCTTTGTTTTTGTTTCCACTTACTACGCGTGTAAGAGACGTCAGAAACTTGCACAAATACACTCAAAAGATGGTAGAAGGTTGCACTAACATAAAAACATAGTTTAAAATGACGAAAAAATTCATCAATTTTCCGACTTTTGTCTATGGGTCAACGCACTGTGCAGCGTCCCAGACGGTGTTGTGGCGCGATGTCTGTTGATCGATTGGAAAATTGAAACAATCGCTTTTTAATGGCGATGGAGCTAGGCTCCAGCGTAACGAATGTTAGTCAGTGCTAATAACAAGCAATGTACCTATAGGATAAACTTTATATTTGTTTGGTCAATCAAATATTTTTTTAGTAATCCCACAACTTTCGAAGTAATTTTAAGGCGATTCAGGATGAGCGGTCCTTTAATGGAGGTACCAACAGTGGTTGTGCCACATACAAACAGACTTAGTACTCCATACAAAATTCTAAAAAAATGTGGTTCTGACTAACTTGTGCTACAACTACTGGACATATTCCGCACCAAATAAACTTTCAGTATTTCTAACAGCCATATCCCTTATCTGCGGTTTCTGGCATCACGGCGCGCAACAACTGTCAACTAGAGATCCCCAGAGGGAGAGATAAGCGATGAAAAACCGCTGATTTGGCAACTAGGTTTCACATATCAGAGGTGCCAGATCTCTTCTCAAAGCTTTCTAATTTTTTAATTTGGCTCGTATAACTGATGGTGACGGTGGAAGTCCTGGGGAATAATAAAGTGCATCACTAAAACCGTGAAGGTGTTAAATTTTATGTTTATGTTTAATTTTCTATACTTTCATCATTAATCTGTAGATTATACAAAGGGTTTGTGAACCACCAGGTAAAAATCACTGTGATGAAGGCACTTTGGAGCATTCTCAATTCATGTTTTAGCAATAAAACATGAAAAACGTGTAAAAATAAATATATTCTTTATTGAACCTTATTGCAATACCTTTCAATGTGTTACCTTTCTTGTTCGTTTGGCTCGAATTTTGACATGTTCGTTTGGCTCACAACACTTTCTTCGCATATCTCTCCCTCTGAGTATTGCTACTGCCAACTGAGTTCAAAGAGAAAAAGCACATCAATTTTATTACCGCTGCTGCCGGCATATTCCGCGGAACTGAAACTCATTTGAATTGACCGTTATTTTGATCCGCGAAAATAAATTTCGTGGTACGTTTATTCGTATGTGGTTGTACTGTGTACTTTATAAAAAAAATGACGATTATCAATAAACTAGTTACGAGTATTTCACTTGGTATTAACGCAGAATCAGAGGTGTGGTTGACTTTTTTATCTGGTAGAAAAAAACGAAAGAAACTATTTTCAAAAATAGTTACTAGAGTGTGTCGATTTTCTTATAATTTTTTTGAGCAATTACTAATGTCCCGCTATAACTTAGGAGTAGTAAGATAATATCATTCCACGACTTAACTGTTTTTCAAAGGGAAATTACCTTTTTCAACCTATTGAGAGTATTTGAAAATATTTAAATTAGTTTTTTCTGCTTCATACCTCTGTGCCACTATAGGTTGAGGACCTTTCTCGCATGTTCATTATTTTTTTCTTATATTATATTATGTTATTTTCTTTGTTTTCCAGAAACTGAAAATGGTCATCTTCGAATTCAAAATGGTGTCCAGGATCAATGCTTGGCTTCTTTACATCATTTCGATAACGGACATATCCATATGTAGTAGTATTCGGTTATTTTCGGCCATTTTACAATTCAAACTGGTGTCAGAGGTCAATTTTTAGCTCCTTGCATCATTCTGGTTCCGGTGATACTCATATTGGGTGGTATTTGGTCACTTCAGGCTATTTTTCAGAAACCGTAAGTCGCCTTTCTGACCTCCGGGTGTCATTCTGGCTCCGAAAACATTCATATTGAAGGATATTTGGTCATTTTCAGCTGTTTGCAATTCTGAATGGTGTCTGTGATCGATTTTAGCTTCTGTGCATCATTCTGGTTGCGGAGATACTCATATTGGAAGGAAATCGGCCATTTTTAGCTGTTTTCCAGACACCGGAAGTTGCCATCTAACAATTCAAAATGTTGTCTGAGGTCGATTTGTGACTTCAGTGCATTATCACGATTCCGGAATACCCATATTGGGTGGTATTTGGTCATTAGGCGCTGTTTTCCAAAAACCGGAAGTCGCCATCTTTGATTTCAAAATGGTATTTGGAGACATACCTGAAGAAGGAAGGGTGTCGAAACATTATGGACATGTTTGTTACACCTAAAAACATTCACTTACCAAATTTGTTTGTATTTGCTTGATTGGTTCTCAAGCTGTGCGAAATTTGTGTTTCATTTGTATGGGAGTGTCAAACCATTATGGATATATTTGTTATCCCTAAAAACATCCACCTGCCAAATTTGGTCCCATTAAGTTGGTTAGTTTTCGAGATGAGCAGAAATGTGTGTTTCATTTGTTTGGAACCCCTCCCTCACAGAAGAGGGAGGGGTGTCTAACTATTATGAACATATTTGTTATCTCTAAAAACATTCACATACGAAATTTGGTTGAATTTGGTTGATTGGTTCTCGAGCTGTGTCAAATTCGTGTTCCCTTGTAGAAGAGGGAGGGGTGTCAAACAATTATGGATATATTTGTTATCCCTAAAAACATCCCCATGCCAAATTTGATTCCATTTGCTTGGTTAGTTTTTGAGATGTGCATAAATTTGTGTTTCATTTGTGTAGGACCCCTCCCTTTCAATAAAGGGAGCGGTCTCGAACTATCTTAGTCACCTTTCTCGGCCCTTAAAACATCTATATAAAAAAATTAACGCCGATCGGTTCAGTAGTTTCCAAGCCTGTATGGATCAGACAGACGACAGAGCTGCATTTTTATATGTTTAGATTTGAAAGTTTATGACTACTTTTCGATACACTCCTGAAAATTTAAACTTTATTCTACAATGCGTCACAAACAGTTATGCACATTGTTCAATATGATTTTCGTTGTAAAAGTTATAATTTTTATTTCGAAGCAATACCAAACTTCAAGTCACTTACATTCGTATTAGTTCTGATATTGCAAACTAATAAAGTTGAATTTTGAAAGCTACATTAATCATGGAAATGAAAAAACAACATTAATGTTACAAGGTCCCCGAAAATAATTTAAACCTCATTGTATAAGAGAAGATTGACGGCAGTAGTAGTTAAATTCAAATTATGGCTCGGGCTTACTTCGCACTTCATTAGAAACTCAGTTCGAAAAGCATTTGCTGCATCACGGAGTTGACCACCTGCAAACACTGATGTGATTACTGTCCACGGGACAAAGGCCACGGTTTAAAACAGTGCATGCAGTTGACGGATGAACCATGTGCTGTACCATTTGCTGATAGAACCACTGTTTGAAACGTCAAAGTTGACCGGTTTTAGCAGACTGGGTTTGTGACAAGAATGCCAATCTACTTATTCTCGTTACAAATAATAATCAGAAGTAAATTACCTAAAGGACAGTGTTACGTTTCATATGTCTGTTTGTAACACTCCAATCAAATCAAGCAGCTAAAGGAGCCTACGCATTTGAATTTTGTTACAGAAATTGGTGCATTGCATTTCCTTAAGACGCTATCGCATAAAACCTTAATTGCTCTCTCCATTGTCCATTGTAGGTTGTAACAACTCTAAGAAGAACATTTGCACGTATCATGTTGGCGGTAATTGATGTCGGCATCCGTGGAATTTAATGTCGATGACTGCAGTTGTGTCATGAGTGTAATTTATTTCGCGCATAAACACAACCATAAATGATTTTCAAGCGTCAGTGCGAATATTCCTCTTGTACGAATTATTCATCAAAATACGTTTCGACGCTTGTATACAAATCAGTTAGGGAGGACATAAAATAAACTAAAATCTCTTGCTTCTGGAAGGCATAGATTTTACCTAAATTAATCTTCTATTACTGGTACAAAGCTTAGTTGTTGTTTTTTTTTTTTTTTCATAAATAGATGCTCAAACGATTTGTTGTTACATTTTTAACGAACGTGTTTTAAACAGACAAATGAAGGATTAAACACTAAACGATTTGAAACATTAAATGATGAATAAAAACCTATGAACAGAAGAAGCTGCTATAATGATATTGATATGAAGAGTTCGTATTTTACTAAAAAAGAATAAATCTCGTTTGATCGACAAGTGACGCAACGATCTTACGCTCAAGGCACGGCTGAAAAGTTTTTGGTTACTCCACAGAATTTATATGGGCAGTTGTCCACGGACGGGGAGGGGGGGTTTGTCAAAATCGTTAAAAATCTGTCCACGTGGTATGTGGATGGTCCCTAAGGTGATTTGTCCGTGTTTTATCTGGATGAGAAATTTTTTCTCTAAGTCTGAGCCACACCTTTTGTCCTTCATTTTTCGCATTTCGTTAAAAAACATACATTGCCCACTTCAGTAAACTAAAAACGTAAACGTAGGAAAACGATAATGAATCACAGACCGAAATCGATAAGTGATTCATAATTTACCATAACTAAGGGAACAGCTCTTATATTTATCTCATGCTCTACAGGGTGTTCATTAAGTTCGAATACAACCCTTCACCGTTGTCTAAGTGCGCACCATTAGGGTTTGCAATCCCGGGAACGATTTCCCGGTAATTATCTTTTCCCGGGATTCCCGAATCCCGGGAATAGAAATCTTTATTCCCGGGATTCCCGAGCCCCTCGAAAAATTACCCATACAATATTGCAATAAAACTAAATATCGTATCGAAACGCAAATCTTACGTCGTAAAAGTGTAAAGCAGCTGCATTATACAAAGCAAATATTTGCCTGAAATGGCGATCAATATTTGCTTGCCGTGTAATATCAAATTATTCGCTTAAACTATTTGTCTAAAATATATGCTGTCTTATTCAGTAAACGACAAATTAAGCAAATATTTGCTTCATCCAATGTAATTTTTTTACTAGTAAGTTCACTACTAAGTGGAAAGTTGCTTGATTTTTACTTTTTTTCGACAAGTTTTGAAACCTGTAAATTGCTAAATTGATTACGTAGGCATTCAAAAGCTATAAAACCTGCCCAACACTCAAATATCTCTTCAACTCTTTATCTTCAACAAACTAAAAGTATTGGACACTTCAGTGATTTAGAAATATTTCAGAAATCAGCCACATGCGGTGAATCAGCGATCTTAAGCGAAGTTTTACAGCAGGAAATAACATTATTTGGGCTTGACGAAAAGTTGTCAGCGGCTCTGAAGCGATTGTTCGACGGCATTAAAACGCTGAAACCCACTCTTCTGCTAACATTTGCGACAAAAATCGATCATGAATTTCTGAACATGAACTTGATTAAGTTTTGTTTTTTTTTTTAAATTCATTTTTTTATGTGAATTGATGATAAAATTGTAAACGATTGCTTGATACCTTTAATTAATAAACCTAATAAACTTTGATATGTCATTTTTGCTAAGATTTTTTTTTTCTTTCCCGGTTCCCGGGAATTCCCGGGAAATGAGATTTTTGATTCCCGTTTCCCGGGAAATCAATTCCCCGGAGTATTGCAAACCCTACGCACCATGTGAATTCTGTGTATTGGTATTGGTGTCAACTTTAGTCTCGTGTATAGGCTGACCGACGCATATGGTGTTGGTTTGCTGACATTTGTTCTTTGTTACATTACCCGTCGTAGTAAAATTGTTCGTAAGTCAGAAGTTTGTGTTTTCTGATGAGAAACTTTGTGTTCTGCAACAGCCGCACAATGGCCAAAATGATTCAGCTGTGGGCGCCTACGTTTGCAAGCATCCCCCCGCCCCAAATATACATCACGCGGTTCCAGAGCGCCGCGTCGGTGATGGTTTGGGGCCGTATTCAGACTTTAGAAGTTCCCACTGGTGTTTAACGAGAAAAAACGTGAAAATCCACGCCGCGTGCTATAAGGCCGATGTTCTGTAGAAGGTTGTGGCCCCGGCACTACGGGAAGGATCATTACGTCCGTCAATAGCACGGTGCACCGGTTCACAAATCAAATATCATCCAAACGTGGCGTCGGTAAAATTGGACTGATTTTCTCGATAAGATTTCGTGGCCTCCTAGCCTCCCAAACCTGATTACCCTGGTCTTTTATGGATAGTTGTACATGCTAGTTAAACAGAGCGAACATTAAGTGAGCACTATGGACCAATTTAAAAAGCTTATTTCCCGATGGACCAGATGCGTGCCACGTGCCATTTTATACGCTAAGCTTGTTATACGCTAATATCTCGTGAAGATTCTCAATAAACACTGCTTCAATAAAAATTGATTCAAGCAGGAATATCTCATCTTTTATTTTTTCATACATTTTTAAAATGTATTCGAACTTATTGAACATCCATCGCATCGCTCTCATTTGTCTAAATTACTCTCAAATTTGACTATTTTTTCAAAGTTAAAGTTATTTTAATTTTCATCGCTCGATTTACTCGAGTGGTCGGTAGTTTTAATTTGGAAAAAAAAATATAAAATTTAACGGTGAATTGAACAAACAAGAGCGATGAGATAAATATAGATTATAAGATGAAGATAGCAGCGGCTCTCCTACGCAGTGATACAATCATGCCTCTGTCTGTCTCGTCTGTCTGTCTGTCTCGTTTCGTTCAATATCTGTCACGTTTTCAACGCTTTGCTAGCCATATCGATTTTTTGTTTGCGAAGCGATGCAAAACGTCTCATTGTATGCTTTGTATGCTTAGTAGAATATAATAGGATTATTAAGTGCAGGCTTCTTTCAGAAAGGGTTCATATCCAAACTGAGAATAACCTCATTTTTACTTGAGTCTTTTGGTACTAAATTACTGTTATTCTGTTATGTTTCAAACCCACGACCACCCGTTTGCAAAAGCGGCTTCTGTAACCTTGCGGTTACGAATCTTGGACTTTGAAACTATTTGGGTCCTTCACGAATACCTTCAGCTGGAAGTACTTACCGGGCCGAACGATTTAGAGATGGCCAGCTTCTTCTGTCTTGGGCAGCCGTATTCCAGCCTCCTCTTACACCAGCAGATCGTGCATTTTCTTTCACCGCGTACGAGGCCTACCACGGAGTCGACGGCCTCTTCCTGGTTTTCTACTGAAGATAGTTTTAGTGGTTCTATCGTAAGGCATTCTGGCTACATGTCCAGCCCACTGAAGCCTGCCCCGCTGTATTACCTTCACTATATCAGCATGTTTGTATACCTGGTACAACTCGTGATTCATGCGTCTCCGCCACACTCCATCTTCCAGTTTACCGCCAAGTATCGATCGCAGAACTTTACGCTCAAAAACTCCGAGCACTCGTCGATCAGCTTCCTTCATCGTCCATGATTCATGTCCGTAAAGGGCCACCGGGAGTATTATCGTCCTATACAGCGCTAGTTATGTGCGAGTTTGCAAACTACGGGACCTTAGCTGCTTACGTAGTCCGTAGAAGGCCCTGTTCGCAGCTGCAACTCGTCGTTTAACTTCACGGCTTACATCGTTGTCACATGTTACAAGTGTACCAAGATAAACGAATTCGTCAACCACTTCAAATCGTTCTCCATCTATTTCCACCTCAGCTTCAACACCACGGGAACTCCCACGCTCCCTGCCAGCTACCAAGTACTTCGTTTTGGCAGAGTTAATGACAAGTCCCAATCTCGCTGTTTCCTTCATAAAAGGTTCGAAGGTCTCCTCCACGGCCCCACGGTTGATACCGACGATATCGATGTCGTCCGCAAAACCAAGAAGCATATGAGGTTTCGTGATGAGCGTACTGTTTCTTTCCACGTTTGCTCTCCGTACTGCACCTTCAAGGGCGATGTTGAATAGTAAGTTAGAGAGCGCATCCCCCTGCTTCAGTCCCTCCAACGTTACGAACGCGGCAGATGTCTCGTTGGCTATCCGCACGCCTAATTTCGATCCCTCCAGCGTCATACGACTCAGCTTAATTAGTTTCGCCGAGAAACCGTGTTCCAGCATGATTTGCCACAGCTCGTTCCTTTTCACTGAGTCGTATGCCGCCTTGAAATCCACAAACAGATATTGAGTCGGTAAGTTATACTCCCGGAGCTTATCGAGGATCTGTCGCAGGGTGAAGATTTGATCCGTCGTGGAACGTCCCTGTCGAAAACCAGCCTGGTATTCATCAACAATGGATTCCGTTAACGGTCTCAATCTATAGAACAGGATACGGGAGAGCACTTTATATGTGGAGTTAAGCAACGTAATGCCTCGAAAGTTGCAACACTCCAATCGATGACTCTTCTTATGGATAGGGCATATGAAGCTTTCCAACCAGTCGTTCGGCATTTGTTCATCCGCCCAGATCCTTAGTATTATCTGGTGGATCGCATAGTACAGCCGCACGTTTCCCGCTTTCAGAAGTTCGGCCAGGATACCCTTACTAACACGCAGAGAATCCATCCCCAGGATACCTATAACTCGGTGACGGAATCGTCACCGCAAAATCGCAAACACGATCCGAAATCGCAAACACGATCCGGAGGATTCCCACTCATGATTCTTATTTCAAGAATCCTAGAGCCATACACAGGGTATTCCTGAGGATTTTTTTTTCAGGAATCCTTTTCAAGGACGCTCAGGAATCCAATGTGAGGAATCCTAGAGAATCAATGCGAATCGTATGTGTTCATCCGGGTACCGTCCTTCCCAGCGGCCTTACCGCTTTTCAGCTCACTAATCGCCTTTTTCACCTTATCCTGTGTTGGTGACTCCACAGCTTGTTCGTCACTTATAATCGTTATCCTGTTCCTGTTTTGCTTATCCGGCTCCTCACCGTTCAATAGCGCCTGAAAATGCTTCTTCCGCCTGGCTGCAACCGTCGGTTTATCAGTAAGTAGGTTGCCGTCCTTGTCATTACACATGACCGGCACAGGGAAATTCCTGCTTCTGACACTGTTGACAGTTCTATAGAATCTCCTAACGTCGTTTTGAGCATAGCTGTCCTCTGCGCTGGTGAGCACAATCTTTGAAGAGATTAACATTCACCAGTAACAGATCGTAGCACACGATACGATGAAACCTCATAAAGATTCATGAAGGCGAATGATGAGTAGAGCATCGCATCAGTTTGCAATTAAGTCTAACCCCCTGGCGTTCTGAAAAGTCTGAAATTAGTCATTATTTCATGAAAAATGTCGTTAAGCTTTCAGTCTACAATTCGAATTGTCGACATATTTTCAATTTTATAACACTAAACTGCTAGTTATCTAAGCAGTAGCGTAAGAGCTTCAGGGTTAAGACTGAAACATATGAACAAATTGATTGCTTTGTGTGGTTCTGAAGGTGTACATTGGCGATTTATATTCATATATCATTATATTTGTATTTTTCCAAAAAAATGAAGCGACTAAGTTTAATTTTTATTTATCCTAAACTTAATTTATAATATCATGTTTGACATTTAGTTTTTGTTTCGTACCTGCGTTAGTATTTTGTGTAATTCTATTATTTCCTATCCGTTTTATAGCCCTCCTCATGCAACATATCAGCTCAATCGGACATCATTTAGTGGTGTGGCGAACATTTTTTTAAGTTTCCGAATATAAAAATGTACTGTAATAGTTTTAAAATTCATTGTCGCCATCGGCTCGGTTATTTCGAAAAAAATTCTGTTGGAAAGCGATTGTATTGTACGAACTGTAATAATTCTAGTTATAACATAGAATGAGAATTTATGTTAAATCTGGTTAAAATCTCTAAAAGTTACTCTGCAAGAGCTTTGTTTCACTATAAAATTATAGACTTTCCTCGGTGAGAACAATAAAACGCACAAGCCAACTGAATGTAAAAATGCGAACACAACAAAATAACATCACCGCAGCGGCGTCGGCAACGGCGGCTGTGTATCGTGTGTGTTGTGTCGTGGCAATGCTCCGTCATCCATGTTCACATTACTTGGTGGTTGGTATGCCTGCTAGTTTTATTATTATTTTTTTTTCTGCTGGTTTCTTCCTTCAGCTCATTTATCTTCGGCAGCTGCCTGCGGCTTGGCTTGGCTTGGTTTTGGTTTGGCTGGCTTTCTGCCTGTTGTACGGTGTGTCTTGCCACGCGGAGGAAGGGCGGAGCTATAACGTTAACTGCAGCCAATATACGAGTGTCTGGCTTTGCTGCCTGCTGTGGTCTGGCCTGGCCTGACGAATGCAGATGAAAAAGGGATTACAAACATCGAGAGTGGGACTACCGGTTACCAGTTTCGAGTTTTGGGGAACAGGTTTTTGGCAATACTCCGCGTCCGTTGTCTTCATTCTGCCATTGTGTTGTGAACAGGGACGGCTAATGGATGAACAGCGAGGATGGAAAAATTTTGGTTGGCGGTTGACCCCGAGTTGAGGCTTTAATGACGGGTATTATTTATGAATCAGAGATTTATCAACATTTTGGCTTGTATCAATAATTAACTCATCAAATTTAAATAGGACTGCGTGGTGTACTATATCCGTGATCATCTTTCGAAATTAGAATTGGCAATTCAACTTTAAAACATTATACCAAAAAAATCACGGATTAAATTCTTATAAACCCGTGCGCTGCCACCACAATTACTTTTTTATACAATGGTTATTTTGAGTTGCCTCACCGTTGAAAATATTGTTAACACATCGGATGCAGTGGTGATTATTGGACATTTTTCTTATTGTTTATTTGCCGTCGGTACCTTTTATTATTATCGTGCTACCCATATACACCCGGAAAGATAGTTACTAAGTTACTCGCAATCAGACTTCCCGAGCACGCGCTTTTATTTCAAGCGACGAGAGAAATCTTTCTCTCGCTCGTAGAATTTCCATGCATGTGCGACGAGACGAGACACGTCACATGCAATTTGCAGGTTGCTCTTTCGCTTCTCTTTCGGTTCGGATTGCGATGCGCAAGGCGATGTTTCATCGCACTACGAACTGAGCGAGACGCCCGTACTGTACATACTTGATACAGCTCGTGCGCTACAGCTCGTGAGACTTTCTCGTGTACACAGACTTCCTGTACACGCGCTGAAACGACGAGAGGTTTCTTTTCTTTTTTTTCTTCGGTAAGAGACTGCGGCGCACCACACGTTGTCTTATCGCTTTACGAACTGAGCGAGACGCCCGTACTGTACCTTAGTGAAACTGTATATTAGAGAAATGACAAAGCACTCACCGTTGAGGAAACTGTCAACATCAAAACGGGCGAGCTGTATAATTTTGCATTGCCGTTATCCGTTTTGATGTTGACAGTTGCCTTAACGGTGAGTGTCTCTGCGTCTCTCTGGTATATAGGCTGCCTACACCAGAGAGACACTCACCGTTAAGGCAACTGTCAACATCAAAACGGATAACGGCAATGAAAAATTATACAGCTCGCCCTTTTTGATGTGTACAGTTTCCTCAACGGTGAGTGCTTTGTCATTTCTCTAATATACAGTTTCACTACTCTGGTGTATAGGCTTCCTACCGTACCTACATACGATACATGCCGTCAGACCCTTGAAGAATTCACAAAACTATATTACTACGATCAGATTATCACGAACCTTCAGAACCTGATTTGCAATATCTATACACTAAGGTCGCTTTTACGCGGTTTTTTAAGGTGGATTCTGGAATTTAGGCGGTATTTTTTTTTACTTGCGGATTTCGGTTCCTCTTCACTCGGATTGCAGAATTTACGCGGGTTTTTTTTACGCGGATTCCGGAATTTACGCGGTTTTTTACGCGGCATGTATCCCCCGCATAAAAAGCGACTTTAGTGTACTCAATTCGAAAATTCTATCAAACATCAACATGTACTAGAAAATATAAACAATTTCAATGGTTTTACTATTTTTAACTCCCGAAAAACTTATGTTGTAATTTCAAACCACATTTTTTATCCTTAGAACTACAAAACAAAGTTCTATCATAAGATAGTCAAAGACATCTAAACCGACGAAAGGAACACTTCTGTTAACCAACGTAACACTCTGCATCCGGTGCATTTCCGTACCGTTAGCATAATAAGTATAGTAACAAAACGTTCTTAATTCATGTTAACAAAAGTCGGATGAATTAATCATAGAATTTTGAATTGATAAATAAATGAACTAGGTTATATCATTGATAATTCTAACGGTGTTTTGATGCATGCTGCTATAACACCGTAAATGAAAAAAACATAAAATCCCCTGCCTGTTTCCTTCTGCGCAAAATCAATTTCCTTCTCGCACCATTAGCGCAAAGCAACATGCGAGGCAAGCTCGCGAGACGAGCTCACGAGAATTTGCACGCAAGCTGTCTCAAGTACGCGACGCTCATGCACCGCACTCGTTAAGTTGAGAGACGAGATATCTTCGTGTACGTCGCAATAAAAATTCCCATGCGACGAGACATGGCTCGTACGAATGGTAAGTTTTCTCGCTCGCACGCTGCACACAGCACGAAGCGACTGAATGAGAAACGAGACTTGTAGCGCAAAGCACACTGTCTCTTCTTTGTGCGAGCGAGATTTCAGGAAGTCTGCTCGCAATCCATTACTCAACGTCCGTGCATCACAGAGTTTACTCTCTCGTTAAAAAACGTCTGCAAAACTAACCTGAAATTCATTCTTCATTCATACCTTCATTTGATTCGCTAGGAATGTTATAGAAGTGACTAGATAGTCCAGTCCTTACCAATTGAGTTGAGTAGTTTCGATACGTTCGAGAAATTAACAATCTTGCTCATGGAATTGATCTCCGGAACATCTTCGGGGTTGTAATGCAGGAAGTCCTCCACTTTCTCAGAGACATTGAATTATCGATTAATCCTCTCATCTTCTTTTTTTTCTGAGGTGAATTAATTAAAAATTTGGTTTTCTAGTCTTTTGCGAATTTTCGGAGGGAATCTGTTGACTTTACATGTTTGCCTAAATATGACTTGGTAAGAGCGCAAAAAGTCTCGATTGGCCTTGCCTGGGGACAGTTTGGCGTATTCATCTCCTTTGGCACGAAATTAACTCCGTTGGCCACCGTGTCTTTAAGTAGTGCACTGCCAAATCTAGCCAAAGCAGTACTGGGTGGTCATGTTTACGGTTTTTTTTTCTGTATGGACCCCTCTGCGATCAGTACATTTTGATCTTTTGTGGCATTGTCCGGACTTTTTTGCTGTTCGCACTTTTTTTACCCTTCTGCAGTGTTACTTATTGAGAAGTAACCTGCTCCGTGTTATAGTGCTTTTTGTCTTCTCCTTCAGACTTAGTAACCTACTTCCTTCCTTATCGACCTTACATACCATATCCTCCTGCAAGCTATCACTCTAACAGCATATAACGTGCTATACTCTATGATATTATCGATACTTTGGAACCGAGGGTTATTAAGTCTGGAGGGAAGATTTGTGTGGAGGAGCCTGAGAATAAACCCATACTTAAGTCCTTTTCGCCAACGAATGGCTTGGTTTTACTAAGATTCGAACCTATCACCACTCGTTTATCAAAGCGGACTGTGTAACCTTGCGGCTACGAAGCTCTGCAGTTTACGATTCATGGGCAGCAGATTTCGGCTTGTCCTGAAAGCTACAATCTTCACCATACTTCCCAAGCGCGTTTCGAACCGCTGCAATGCTTAAACCATCCATTTTCGCCAATTTACTCAGCAAAACGTCAGGGATAGTACACCTTTTGTTAACGATCATTTTACGTTTTTCCTGGGAAAATGGTTCGCTTTGTCACAAAAGTGATAAAAACCGACGCTCACAATACACAAAATTTTAGGTTGAACTGTAACCACAAACTGGAGATAAGCTGTCAAAACGTCAGACGGACTGAGCAGGGTCATGTCAAAATTGTGCTTAGACATGATGAAACACCCTATTCTGCCGCCGTAACGTTTTTTTTAAGAAACTGCTCACGTAATTAAGAAGCAAAAAATTCCTATTATCAATATTTTTATAAGATATAATCAGGTTTATGTTTTTGTCTTTTCCATCTCATCTCTTTCACATTCTAACTCCCGCTGCCTTGCTCTCTTTGTCTATTTGTCTCTTTCTCTCCCTCTATCTTTCACTCTTGCTTTGTCTCTTGCTCTCTCTCTCTCTCTCTTGCTCTTTCTCTCCCTCTCTCTTGCTTTCTCTATCTCTCGCTTGCTATCTCTCTTTTCCACTCTCACTTGCTATCTCTCTCTCTATCGCTCTCCGCTCTTTCGCTCTCTAGCTGCCTTTCTCTCTCTTTCGCTCTCTCTTCCAATTTCTCTCTCTCTCTCTCTCTCTCTCTCTCTCTTGCTCTCTCTCTCTCTCTCTCTCTCTCTCTCTCTTGCTCTCTCTCTCTTGCTCTCTCTCTCTCTTTCTCTCTCTCTCTTGCTCTCTCTCTTTCTCAATTTCTCTCTCTCTCGCTCTTTCTCTCTGTCTCTCTCTCTCTCTATCTCCCTCTCAATTTCTCTCTCTCTCAATTTCCCTCTCTCTCTTTCTCACTCTCTCTTCTCTGTTTCTCTGTCTTTCTCTTTTTTACTCTTTATTTTTCAATTGCAATTGCAATTTCTCTTCCGCTCACTTTCTATTGATTAATTTCGTCATCTGTTCTACCATTCTTCTGCTCCGCTTTTACACAGCTAGAGTTGATGAAACCGACACCTTATTTTAAGAAATTTTAAAAAATTTTATTTTAAAAGCATAAATACCATAATACCAAATTAAGTATGCACCAAGAGGTTTAGAGTACACTAGGGTATTTTTTTACGCGGTTGATTGTACCGCGCTGAAAAAAATCCGCATATAAAAAACCTCGTTATTTGAAAAAATCGCGTAAAAAACTCCATTCAATATATAAATAAATATAAATATACATATTAAATAACTTTAAATCACGGCTGAAAAAACATTTACTAGTAAATCAATTCTCAAACATGTAGTCTAAAACCATACTGAAATAATCTAGTTTATAAACTGTACGGTATTATTTAAATAATGTCCGTTCTTTCGATAATGTTCTTTTTTTGTTGTAAGAAAAAAAAGCCAAACATATGTTAATTGTCAAGCTAGTCAGTCTCTATGAGCCCAAGGCTCACAGACATCATTATAAGTAAATAAAATAAAAAAATAAAAATATAGATCCGCTTAACCATAATAACACGTAAGTAAATATGTATATGCTTGAAAAATCATATAAAAATGAGAACAAAACATACAAAATACGTTTATAGTGCTTTAAAAATGAAAATTCATTGAAAATCTGGGCAATAACTATTTTTTAATGATGTTGCCATATTTTTAAACTTTCGTTCCTCGATCGGAAGTTAATCGCAACGAGCTTGACTCGTATCGGTATACAATTATAAATGTATTTTTTTTTTCTTTTCCCCGAATCAACGGAAATTGCCTATTATTTTATAATAATAGCAATTTTGGAACAAATATATTAAAAATATACGTTACATATTCAGATTAAAAAAACATAAAACCTTATTTTCATGAGCCATACGATTATTTTTTACTTTATTTCACTTTATTTACTTCTTAATAGATTTACCTATACTAAACATATTTGATACCGTGTAAAAGAAATCTTCTAAACCGCGTAAAAATAATTCGCGTGAGTTAAAAAAATAGCATAAAAATATTCCGCGTTACTGTAAAAAATCGCGTAAAAAAGGCCGCGTATAAAAAAACCGCATAAAAATAACCCGCGTATAAAAAGACCCCAGTGTATTATCTTCTTCGCGAGACCTTATTTTAACAACAAAATTTCAGGTTTCCGAAACGCATCACGGATTTTTGATTTTTAAATATCAGCTAAAAGAGTGTAATTTTCTGAGCAAAACGTGATTTTTTTAAACTTTATATCATTTTACTTTGATTTTTAAATGAAGAATAAAAATCGTTATAATGACAGTTGGTATATGGACAAACTGTCATTGTAGCGATTTCGAGAAGATTTCGAGCAATTTTAATACGTGATTGAAAAATTTATGGACAACTACAGCAAATTTTGGAAAATCACGTTTTGCTTAGAAAATGCGCTCTTTCAGATGATATAAAAACTGATATAGCTAAACAACCCAATTCTACGATATTCTTGCATTATAATAAATAAGACATGACAGTCTGTATACAAATATAGTCTCTGGTACAGAGACCTTTTTTTTGCAAGCCGAATGCCATGGACCAGAAATAATTGATAGTGAAAGTTCAGCTTCAGCAACTTTGCCTAACGTTAAAAAAAAAATTTTTAAATACCAATACCATATTTTAAATACCACTATTGCGGGGCATTTATGTATTTTCCTTAATTTCACTCAGCTTTCTTCAAGACAGAAGACGCCATTTTGGATTTAAAAAAAGAGTCAGACATTGTTATTTGGTTTCCAGATGTTATCCTGTTGCAAAAAGGTTAATATTTACAAAAACATGAACAGTTTTCACAGATTTCCTGAAACCGGAAATTGAACATTGAACTCCGTTTCGGCTTCTAGACACTATTCCGAGAATACCTTTATACAGTTTGTTAAATTTTACCCAGCTTTTTTCAAGTCCTAGGTCACCATATTATCTTTAATTTAAATATGGCGTCGAACATCGATATACAATGTTGTTGGAAATGAAAATCTCTTTTTGTACTCTCAAGATCCCGGTGATACAATATGAAAAATTTAATGACGAGTGATAGAGGAAATTTGATAAGAGACTACCACAGCTCGTATGTTCAATAAACCAACACGTTTTCGCAATTAAACCATATATTTTACAAATCCCTATAAAAAATCCAAACGAATTTTTAACATTCATTTCAACAAAATTCTTCCTAAAGGTCTATATAGTGGAGTAAATTCCTGTGGTCTGCCTCGGCGTGGATGTCCTAAGCTAATATCTTCACGATGATCGCAAACAGCAGCACTGAGGTGGACACGACAACGCTGGAAACCCCATCGCAAACATCCGTGATACAGGATGCAAATGTGATAGCGTGCGCGATAAAGTTCTGTTCGTATCCTCCGGACAGCATGAACGCCCACGGCCCACTGGCATAGACGGAAGCATCCTCCCCGCCGGTTACTCCCGCGCTCATTGGGACGGCAGCGCTGCACGTTTGTTCTTTCTGTTCTGCTGTGCCCTGCAGCACCGTCAGTGGATTCAAACGACCCTCAGCTGGCTGGTAATAGGAATCATACGACGGTCCGACTGCGTAGGAAAGGCTAAGGTAGGGTTTCGAATCTATATCACTGGTGCCTGCAGCGGTCAGAATCTCGGTACCACGCGCCTAGATGATAACGATAGGAACGTTAGTTCATTCTGTTTGAAAACTAAGTTGGAATGAAAAGAAAAGTTTTAACCTTTAAATGCATACTGTACCGACAACAAAACACTGTCATTAACTTAAAATTAAAGCGGGTTAAATTTCGTGGGTGAAAGTAAGGTAAAATTTTAACTTCATATGCCTTCCAGAATACTACAGCCATCAATAATAATGCATGAAAAACGGAAAAGAGGAATAAGTGTTTGTACAATAACGTAATAATTTATGAGGATCGAACTTTTGCGCGTATGAAGAGTTAGAGTACCGTTGGATGGTGTTCAAATCAGTCAGTTTGCGATCAAAACATTTTTATATGTAATGACTGATACAGTTTCTAAGCAGGTTGCGCTATAAGTTTTTATAACTTCTGTTAACTTTTGTTTTACGAAACCGAAATGATAACCAGGTGCCGTATATCGACTCTAGCGACTATAAATCTACTCCGAGCACTATTTTTCAATACAAGATGGCGACTATCGCTTCCTGAAAATCGGCCTAAAGTTGCTAAATACCATCCAATATGGGTGTTTTTCAAATCGGGAACTAGTTCAGAGGTCGAAAATCAACCCCGGATGCCATTTTAAAAACTAATGCTTCTTCAGGTTTCTGGTGCAGAGCCAGAATTGACCATTTATCATTCAATGTGGGTATTTTCGAATCCGGGATGATGACCAGAGACCGGATGATTAGAGGCCGGACGACCATAGGTAATTTGAAAATCCAAGATGGCACTATCGGTTTCTGAAAAACAGTCCAAGTGGCCAGAACAGGGAGCGTGATGCCAAAATATTATCTGTGCTGTAAATGCGTTTATGATTATGATATACTGTAAATAGGTTTATGATTCCAAGAATGAGGAATAATCGGCTTCGAACTTATCACTCTCAAATGGTTCGATGTCAATCATGCGGTCGTGTCTTGGATTCATCCCTTCTGTAATTTTTATCCACTAGTAGATTTCTTGGATGTACTTGGCAACTCCGACATTTTAGCTTCCCAAGGATTTCATCCTTATAGAACAAACTAAATTGTATAATATGCCGAGGCCTATGTATTATTATGAGTGGCCAATATACGAAAGCTATATCCAACAAAGGAACCCAGAGGACCTTTTTTTTAAAAAAATATGTTTACAGAAGCTCATCTTTTTCTTCTTTATACCTTATTTTAATGAAAAAAATACGTGTACTCATTATATTTTGCGTTGAACTTGTTCAGTTATACATTTTGTTAAGGTGGATGAATCGATATATTTCGAAAACAGTGCTTTCATCATAACATTAATTTTAGGCATTTTTTTCAATTCACGACATTGATTATGCAATTTTAAATTTTATCCAACTAAAAGATGAGTTAAACCTCAGATAACAGACATCCAAGCTAATTTTGCTCCATGTGTAAAAAGACGCAACGGTTTTTTTTAACATGTCGCAATACGCAGTATGGGGGCGCTAAGAACACTTAGTGGTCAATGATTCGATAAAATCGATAGTTTTCCAACTCTTATCGATATTATCGCAATAAGAAGCGTTGCCGTTTTTTAATGTAGAAATTTTGAGCAGTCATAATTTGTACAGAATAGACAATTATATTCAATCCCAGTTTATATTTGCGATAAATTTGTTTGTTTTATTGTTGATATGAAAAAAAAATACACAAACCTCACAAAATCAGTGTTATATCGTTGATAAAACAGCGACTCTACTATTTGTGAGAATTTTCATGCGTCTGGCAGCTTTGACTATAATCCAGTGCTTCCATCACTAAAGTGGTGGAAGTCGCAAGTTCCAGAAAGATGTCGTTAGCATTCCAAACGAGTAAGAATTTGAAAGAGAAATCTTACACGCGATTTCTGGAGTTTTTTGTTCTAGCTTGGACATCTGTTATCTGTGGTTAAACCGAAGTAAACTTTTCCAATAAAATACCCAAGATTGCAAGACAGTGAATTCAATTTTGTGATCATTTGAAAAGAGTGATCATTTGAATAATGGCTATAGAAACAATACTGAATAGACAAAATATTCGCAGTAATAATCAAGCATTTAGGATTTTAGTGCCACCTCTGTACCCTAGCAAAATTTGGCCAATTATTCAAATATGTCATAACCAGATTTTCGCTTGTAAAAACCTAAGGGGCGACATCTGGCTTCTTACTCTTCTTCCTCATCCACCTCGATGATCCCTGTTGTATTTTTCGTAAGTGATGCCATTCACTCGGAAAATACTAAAATGTTTTTAATGCTTTTTATCACCATCATGCACAATTCCTCCTGCAGGCGACAGTTTTACCGTCTGAGGGTTACCGGGGAATCTGCATCTTTAATATACTTAAAATCGAAAGTGTCATCCATCAATGATTATGAATCATTCATTGACCCAACTGCATTGTACTCTCCGCTCAAGCAATATGCTTCAACAGGTATATTTCAAACTTAATCCAGAACGGATTCAAAAGTAGAAATAAGCTCACACTACACACGACATTGAGCAGCGGTATGCTGTTCTTATGCTTCACGCAAAACCGTAATAACTCCTTGCGCACTTTTGAATCATTTGGTAATTGATATAAGTGATGATCAAAGTCGGATCTTTTACTACACCCGTATTTGTATGCTCTGTACTTTATTTTGAATGTTCACTTGAAATTATTTCAAAATATAACAGGTGACATCATAAAAAATATAAATCAAAACAACCAAATATGTTTTTCAGCAACACTGCCAGCAAGCCTGATGATAAATTTTAACGCACTCGGGGTTTTTGATTTCAACCAATCAGTGAGTGATTCCCAAAGTGGATGCAAATCTATACCCAGTTGTCTCCCCTTAGGTAAAAACGAATCCAGGGATTGATTTTAAAAGAATTCCTTCAGTTTATTTTGAACTTTCCTTATCAAAAGATATTTGTTTTCGAATCTTCCGTGATCCAGATGAAAAAAGCATTACATTAAGCAAAACATTTTTAGCAGTTCAATTTTAAAATTATGACTTTAACGATTTTTAAATATCCGAAATTTAACTTTACTGTATGAACACTCAAACTCAAAGCGAAACTTTCTATGAATCAGTCGATAAAAATTCAAAGCCTAAAACTTGAAATCTCTTGAAATAACATTTAATTGTGATTGAGTCAATACCGCTTTTTGTCATAATCTTACCGGATATCCAGGAAGTGACAGTGTACTACCGACGTCGTTCATCGACAACACCAGAGTATTCGTCTCCGAAACCATCATGACGCCCATGTTGATTGCCGTGGAATAATGTCGCACTTGTTCGAAAGCTTTGTACGGTTTGTTCTTCCGGTGAGCCTCCTGTATGTTTCCGTCCACCACCAGCAGCAGGAAACCCTCGGTATGCTCCTTTTTCTGTAGCATCTCCAACGAGTAGTGAACCATTCTAACCAGCGGAGGAGTGTCCTCGTTTCGACCCTCGCCGATGTCAGCCGCGTACGGTAGCCGGTCGTAATCGAATAGTCCCAGAAGATAGTCGATGTTAGTAGTGTTCAACGCACCCAGCTCAGCCTGTGTCGTTAGAATGGAGAGCATACATTTCATTAGAATTAGCACATGCACAACCGGAAGGACGCTCGTAATACTGAATAGCATCGGAGGCAGACAAAAGCGAAATACATAGCCGAAGAAGGAGACACAATAATAACATCCTCATTATCTTTCCGCATCACTCATTTCCATGCCTACGAGCTAGAAAAGTAAAGTGTGGTTCTACAAGGCATATCCGCGAACGACCGAACGGTCGATGCTTTCCTGGGGAGGGTTCTTCTCCTGCCGTTGAAGCTCCGACGGTTGTCGTATTTTAACTCCCAGCACAGTATTTTGTGCCTTTTAAAGTTGAGCGCACTCTTTAAAAAGTTGGTCCCCTCGCTGCAGAGAGCTGTGCACCGAACCCGGCTTCCAGCTTACTTTTCGGCTGTTGGAATAATGAATTTCAGAATGTTTGATGGTACGCGCACAGCAGGCAAAAAGGGGGAAACTTGCACCAGGGGGAACCGAAATGAAATGGAATGAAAATCAAATTACGCTTCGGAAAGCAAGCGACAGTGTTTCCTATCGTTCATGCTCGGCAGAACACGAGGGTTTATCGCTGATATTTTTATTGTTGCAGCATATTTTTACGAAATAAGTGATGTGTCGGATTAATTAGAACTTTGCCGCCGCTGAAGAGATTGTGGAATGGTAGGTATGCATGTAAGCTGAAATCCGGCACCGAACGGGTTTGATGTGATTGGAACGTTTTGTTGAAAATTTGAAATATTTTTACTATGGAAAATAACCCATGTTAACATTTTTAATGCATAATCATTATCAAGTCTATGTTATTACTAAAATCAAAAAAGAATTGTATTGGAAACCTTGGAATGGTAATTTTTAAACATTTTTTAATGCATTTAAGGGTTTTTGGCTACGCTTTTTTCTTGCTCACCTATAAAAATTACACTATTAAATTCATTATTAAATTCGTCCTTTTGTTGGTTGTTCTTATATTTTGAAAGCACTTCCGAATTATGCCAGTTAGTTTATGAAACAGTTAGTAAGATTTGTTTGTGAACTGAATTTTAGATTCAGTACATAAAAACTCAATTAATGACTTTGGTAATATTGTAACGAAAATTGTTTCGGATTTAGGGTAGTTTGGGGTAATTCGGACCCCCTAAGGAAAACTCCTGTTATTTCGTAGCCTGTGTTTTTTATCCCATAAACGTAATGTATTATAGTAATATTGGCCTGTTTGCTATGTTTTTACACGAAAAAATCATGATATTGAGGTCAAAAAAACAAAACAAAAATAACGAAACTAAAACTAATGGTTTTCGGATATAACAAAATCGTTTGGGGTGAAAAAGGATAGTTATTGGGGTAATATTGACAGTGTTTGGGGTGATGTGGACAGAGTAAAAAATGTGAGTATTATAGTATTAATGGTTGCTAAATACACAGTAGAAGGTGGTATTAGGCATACGGAATGATAATTGCAATTTCTAGGCATTGCACAGTGATTCCATATAGACCAAAAAATTCCCCTTTTCCAATTATTCAAACTAGCGCGCGACACATGTATGTGTGTGTGTGTGAGAGAGAGTGTGTGTGAGTGTGTGTGTGTGTGTGTGTGTGTGTGTGTGTGTGTGTGTGTGTGAGTGTATGTGTGTGAGTGTGTGTGTGTGTGAGTGTGTGTGTATGTGTGTTCTTCATCCAAAGTTCATGAGAATCTGATGATATACCAATTTTTGGCAGCACTTTGAATGTTGCTGTGTAAGGCAATTTCAATGATTTTTATGTTCGAAAATCCCAATTTTAAGCTTAACTTCGAATACTTGTAACTCCCTCAATTTTTATCTGATTTTGGATCAACATGTTATGTTTTGATGGGAAACTTTTTTATTTTCCAACGTTTACCAAAAATACAACCAATTTTTAAGTCAAGTTTAAAACATTTTGCCGGAAATCCAAAAACCATGTATTTCAGAACTCATGTGTACCGTACAGTTTTGTGAAACAGTTCGGAATGATCAGATAATCAACAGCCTATAGGAAATTTACCGTACTTGTAGAATTTTCAGATCCCGGTTTGCATATCGTCACTCCAAATCCGGTAATCCCAAATCCGTGAAACGGAAAAACATATAACGAATATACTTTGACGTACGATTCTTCATTTTTCATTGAAAGTTCTATCAAATACCTTAAGTTTTCCATTGAATCTTTGAACTGGTCAAACGGCTCAAAAGTTACAATTTTTTGAAAAATTATTGTAGATTTTTGGTAACCTTTAATCAAAAAGGATCACCCTACGGACCAAACAAAATAATTCGGGTATAAAGTTTTTCGATAAAGAATAAGTATACCAATGTTGAGCATAATCTGAACAAAAATTAAATCTGATAATAAGAAAGGTTCAACAAAAGGTCAGGTGAATAACACTTTCTGACATCAGAAATGAGTTCAGCACTCCAAAATTGGCATTATACGTTTTATTCAATCATTTTAAAAAGACTTTTAAGTTTTTTCCAACTTTTGTTCAGAAATCCGCCACTGTGCGGAGGATTAAAAACACTTTGTGTACAGATAATTGACCCCGGATCACCTGCAATACTCTTTACAGTTCATTCTTTGTACACCGCCGTCTGACCGTCCGTTTTTGTATGCACGCGCTCAGTTCGACAAAAGAATTTACTTCAGACTTACCTGACCATATCACCCCAAAAAACTGTCCATTTTACCCCAAACAGGACGCCTTACAAAAAACGCGATTTCTGCCACTATTTCTTTCATCAAGTTACCGTAATCTTTTATCAAAATGTAGCCTTCTACTAGACAAACACGGCTGCAAAGCTTATTAGACTGAAAATATTTAAGAAGTTCTTAAAAAACCTTAAATACACGAGCGTAAAACTTACAGCGAAATCAACTTTTGAAGTTTCCTTTGTTTACATTGGCACTGCAGTGACCCTATCACAACAAACCATGAAATTTTTATGTTAGGTAGGGTTTAGTAGTTCAAGGAAAGAATTAAGTAGTACACGGAACCCACAAAAGTCATACTTTCCAAGATAAAGCACCTGTCCATTTCACCCGAGGGGTCCAAATTACCCCAAACTACCCTACGTTTGCAAGCGCTGATCGAAACAAAAATCATTTGTAGAGTAGGCAGTGTGACTTTACACTCGTATCCAAGTGAATTTTGAAACTTGCTTGCACATTTATTTTCGGTTTGCACGTAAACCCTACTAACAGTGCAGTACACTTGAGTAATGTCGAATTCGTTTTAACGGCAGGACTATACCGTCCCGGACTACACTTTGCAAGTAAAAAAAACACTTCCCGAGCAGTTGCAATGGTGTGCGTAATATCAGAGGTAGCTGTCACTTTGTTTTGTTTTGGTCATTATCGCCATAGACCATCTCACCGAATTTCTATAACCTCACGTTTCTGACAGTTAGTGGTAACTTTGTTTACATTTTAGACTTAGTGCTCTGCAATTCTGTACGTAGTGGAAATGCTGCTCGATTTATAGTTGTTCTTAATGAGCTGGCACCTCACATTATAAGGCTTTTTGGTCACAATTGAAATGATCTGCTATAATTAAAACCCAAACAGCATCGTCGGAAGGTAAACAAAGTTACTAGTAGCTGTCAAACTCAGATGCGTGAAGTCACCGTGCGATGGTCTATTGTCTTTTTGTCGCGTTTGTGCTACTGTACGAAAAATTTGCCAATTTACTGAAAAATGACGGAACATATTAATTCGCAAGAATATGCATTGGTAGTGAACGATAATAGTACGGTGTAAAAATCAATAATAATCAAAGCAATCCTATTTGACACAATTTTTTTTATTTTGACACATACGTGTGAATGTGTTGGTGTCTTCAAAACTGCAGTCTGTTTCTTTCGCGGATTGTCCGGGACAGAAAAAAGGTAGTTCGGGATAGTCCGGGAAATGAAAAAACACAGTTATAGGACAAAGTGTAGTCCGCGGTGTAGCTACACAGCAAAAACGAAAACGACATAAGATTTGAGTTTGAATCCTGCATAACAACAATTGCATAAAAATCGAATTGCGATAAAATCGCACCACGTCTGCTACAACAATTTATTGTATTGTCCATTGAAAGCATAAATTCAGTCTTGAAACAAAGCTCATCGCATTATTTCGTCGCCTGCATCGGTGAATAAATCGTGCACTGCATGCATTGCGTGCACTTAAACTCAATCGATCAAAGTGTGCTGTGCAAAAAAAAAACTCAAACTCTTGTGAGGAAGCAGATTCAAGTTGAATTCAGATCTGGAAAAAGGTTACTCAGTTCAACTTTGCATGAGTTTATGCCCTCACTGTTTAAAGGTTTTAAAAAATTGAAATATTAATTTTTTATAAGCAGGCTCAGTTAAAAATATTGGTCAAAAATGAAAAACTGATGCCTCAACGCTCAAAATAGTTGTCCCAAAAAGATTATAGCGTTTTAACCACTTCTGTGAATTTTGGTGCCCCTAGTAAATGCCGGGTTCATCACTTCTACATTTGTCTATTAAAAAATGTAAAAAAAAAAAATTAAGAGGAGAATGTAAACGATGCGCTGTGCAATATAAGGACTAGTGAGTTCACAATGGGACACCGAAATTAATAACGCTATTGAAAAGAATGTTGGTGCGAGATGCGACAAGAAGATTTAACACAAGCGCCTAAAACCAAAAACGTCATATTAGGAAAACTGGCAAATCAGGACCGATCGTATACGTCGTTTGAGGTTTTTCAAACCCACAGCCGATCCGAGCCCGATTTTTTTTCGGTTGAAACCCAAACACGAAAATTTTAATTTTGTGAAACCAGGACCTTAACAAAATCCGATTGTGTGAAATCCGAATACTATATTTTTTTCGGGGTCGACTTTTTATACCAATTTGATTCTGCCCTAAAGCTTTGAGCCTTGAATGGTATGAAAATGTTAGTGGTTTTTGCATTTGCATGATATTATACATCCTTATCTTATAATTATGCTTATTCGATATAGTCGGATTCTGGGGTTTCAAATCCAAACTCGATCAGAACCCAACATTTTAAACCCGAACCTGACCCGAGCCCGAACACTTTTTTTTTCATTAAACCCGAATCCGACCCGTAACCGACACTTTTAAAAACTTTCAAACTTAAACCCGACCCGGACCCAACGGATACAGGGTAGGGTTAGGGTTTCAGATTTGAAAACCCGAAGCCCGACCATCTCTAATACAAATGTCAAACGTCAAATCAATCAGCGCTCTCCAATTATTAAAGGCGGAAGCTTGTTATGAAAGCGGTAAGCGTGTATGAAAATTCTGCCTGTGCAATCGGATTGCATTCGCATCGTCAGAACACACACTAGCATTCGTCAGTTCTACCTTTACTTAAAAGACTGTCGCTCGATTTCAGGCAGAGTTCCCCGTATTCATGATTTGATATTGTTGCTAAAGCCGCAATAGTTTCAAACATGTGTAAAGTTTTATAGTGTCTAGGCTTGATATTCTCCTCAATATATGAAAAGAGCAGAGGCAGTGGTGGGCACCGCTAACCGAAAATTTAGCGACGCTAATCGCTAAACCGCTAACCGGAAATTTTAGGTCGATAATCGCTAAACGCTAAACCCACATTAGCGGAACTTTCGCTAATCGATAATCGCTAACTTTCCAATATGTAAATAGTCATATCGCTATATTTATTGCTTGTGTTTTGTAAGATTTGGAAGATGTGATCTTTTTTGGTAAACCAAACGCAAACAATTACTTTTTAGAGCTATTTACAATAAGAGGTTAACGAAACGGTATTCATACTTGATTTTGTAAAAACAAGAATGACAAAAGTTATTTAGCTTGCATTAAAGAAAGATACTCTTAGGAATGTTTTCATAAAAATTAAATTATTATCTGAATCGAAAAAGTAGAACCAAAGTTGTCTAAATTTCAAGCGCATTGCAATTTACAAAAGTTCTTGGTGTGCCGAAAATTCAATCTAGACCTTGAGCTTGTTTTTCAAAATGCTCATGGGGCTTGTACGATAACTGGAACTCCATTCTAGGGTAAAAAGACTGACAGAAGTAACTTTTCGCAGTAAAGTATGTTCATCTCTCGAAGCAATTTACGATTAGGGGAGCTCCGTAGCCGCAAGGTTGCAGAGTCCGCTTTGGTAAGCGGGTGGTCGTGGGTTCGAATCTTAGTAGAATCAGGCCATTTGGTTGTCAAAGGACTTTAAGCATAGGTTTATTCTCAGGCTCCCCACCACGTACCCTTCCTTCAATCTGGATTCTACAGTACCCCTGTTGACTCTCCTCCTAATAAAAATAAGTCCCTATTATAATAAAACTGGTGTGAGTAACATATAAAAGTTCTCTCCAGGGAATTGTAACTAGGCGATATTGTTAGGATGGACAGAGGCTCGGTATAGTAGAACAGTAAGCTTGAAACGGAAAGGTAATAATTACACAAAAGCACTGATATGAATGTTAAGCGTATCACTTGCTTCAATAGTGTTACTGCCAATATGAAGTGCGGAGTACAGAAAACACCTGGGCAATATCACAATAGATCTAAGCTCTGGTCGCAGTGATAAGTCCACACAGGAAAAAAAAGCAATTTACGTACGCCATCAGCAATTCACAGTTTTTCTAAATATTTCTATTGTCGTTTCTCTACAAAATTTAGCGAATTAGCGATTAGCGTTTCGAAGGTCAAAATTTTAGCGACGCTAACAGTTTCGCTAACCAGCTCAAAAATTAGCGAAATCGCTAAACCGCTAACTGAATTTTAGCGTCGCTAATTAGCGATTAGCGAATTAGCGGAATGGTGCCCACCACAGAGCAGAGGGAATATTCACCGCTCACTTCTTACCCAACCTGAGCGCTACTTGTAGCTTTTTTTAACCAAGCTTTTTGCTTCTGCTGTTTTGCTGTGTTTCTGTTACGCGCAAAAAAAATAACACACTTGCCGGGGCAAATATCCCGGGCCTTCCAACACGAACCCCCCCCCCCCCCCCTCCCTAGTCCTGGGCCAGATGTGAAGACAGAGTGGAGACCTTTCTTCTAATTTTATTACTACTATTTTTCAAGAAAAGAAGGCCCCACGAAAATATCTGCCCTGGGACCCCCAGCACCTAAATCCGGCCTTGCATAGAAGTACACCGGTGTGCACTGCTGAGATAAATTCGATGGCATTCGCAGAGCAGTTCTTTCAGTTCGAGATGCAATGCGAACAACGCAACCTCCTTTCTCTACTTTCCTACCTAGATGCTTCGCTCATTTGCTATATGCTTATAGCGAATTTCTTTATTCCATTGCGTCAGGGTAAATCTACCGAGGAATAAAGAAACGACATTGCGATTCACGACGCAAATAAGAAAGAGATGCCAGATAACTGTTTAAAAGTAAGCACGTGCGGTGGTGGGTTGAAACTGACAAACTTTACGGTGCGTTTCGGGAAGCACGCCAGATGTTCCTCAAATACACACGATTCACTGCCCTCTTCAAGCAAATGCGTCGCTTTGTCATCAGCGTTACTAATCGAGTGAAAAGTGAAACCGTTCCACTTTTTTTGCTTGAGAATGAGATGTGTGCTACGCTTCTCCAATCGTTTGCACAGACACTTTCGAGAAACTCTCTGTTATTCACGCACTTGCCAGAGCAGCAGCCAGCATACAACCGCTCACCAATTCTCTTTTGTCTTTCTACTCACGATGAGTACGCGAGTATGGACATGCGAGTAAGAGTGCTCCAATAACAGTACTTTACTAGGAGTGCTTGCAACAATGTGCCAAAAAACGAAAATGCTTCCTTCACCGACTCACGCATGCAATTTGTCAATTGCTGAATTGCTTCTAAGCAGTTTTGCGCCGTGCACCGACAGTCGAGAGTGGGGGGGAAGAATCTATATAGCATCGCATGCTGGAACATGTAAGGTATCGGACTCCCTACTCGTCACTCTGCTTCATCGCGCCACGTCACTCTGCATAATCGCATTGCGTCTTGAAACAACCGCCTTTGGCTGGTTGTGCTCGCGAGTAGGAGAGTACACATGAGTAAAAGAGTATACGAGCGAGAGTGTGTGTCCATGATTTCGGGAGCAAATGTCAGTTTACGTTCGTACGAGAAAACCCGAAAGCATCAACACTCGGTGGTGTGCAATGGAAGAACTCAAAGAGCACGGGAATGAGATCACCTTTTTGATAGCGATTTGCTTTTGTAAGAAGTTATTAGGAGCGTAACAATATTCTGGTCAATTTAGACATATCTGAAACGTAAAGAACCCAGCTGAGACAACAAACCGCCTTGGGCACGTTAGTGATTTTATTCTAGCATCATATACTTTTAATTGTGTCAAAAGGTTTGATTTTGTGCCAAAAAATCGTCATTTGCAGGTAGTGCTTCTTTTCTTAATTCATTCAAAGAAAACGGCGACTGGAGGGCAACGAGAGTCAAAAAAAAAGTAAATGCTGCTCTAAGTTACAAAACGAACCATGATTGATTCCGTAGCTTTAACGAAGGTATTTTAGATGCTAACATTGCTAACGACTGTCCGACCGAAGAAAGGCCAAACGCCTTCGAAAGTACTGAGTTGAAAAAATTGCTCGTTGAAGATTCATGCCAAGCGCTGGAGCAGCTTGCTTCGGAATTTAGAGCCAAACCATTTCTGAGTTTTGGAAATTATTCAAAAACATGGAACATAGCTTTCTTATGATCTGAACTCAAGAAACGTTGAGCATCGTTTTGTTTTTCACCTTTAAACAACTCCAGTGCCATAAAGAAAGGGTTTTATCATCGCATAGTAAGGGGTAATGGAAAACGGATTCATCACAGTAATCTAATCATGAAAGTCAAGAAGACAGCCTATGCTTCTACATCGTAGGCTCGATCGGATATGATTGCTGCGGAGGTTATGGGACCAAGTCGGTGTTGTTTATTACACAGTGCAACAATCTTTTTGCCTTAGCTTCTATGTATGAGTTTTTGAAGAAGTTTGATGCGAAAATAAATTTCCCTGAGTTTGAACATATTTCAACTTAAGGGGCAACAATGGCGCCATTTCGAATTTTTGAGAAATCAGAAATTTTCGATGTTTTTTTCGACGCCATTTTGTTTTAAGACCAAATATCAAAATTTTACGAGTTTGTTCACATATTAGCATCTTCTTAGCCATCTTTAAAAAAAACAGATTTTAAATTTGACAAAAACTGAGCTCAAAACGGTGATTCTACGAAACCGGTTTTGGCATGGTTTTAGTATATTTCACATAGCAAAATAATATCGAGTATCTGAGCATTAATGGTAATACGCTAATATCTTAAAGTGGTAGGGAGAGTTGTCAGCACGGCTAATTGACAACACGTGTCCCGAAACTTCTCCGTTTAAGTTATTGATTTATGAGTGTTTAATGAGGCCAAACCTGTTGAAATGTATGAAGATGTGCTCTGTGATGCTTTGTTTATGTGAGAAAAGTGAAGGTTTAGTAAAAAACGCAGTGTTTTACGCTTGGAAATTGAAATTTGTGAAATTTGTAATGCCGGCAAAGTTGTTGCGCGTGTGTGTGAGTGCTTGCTCTTTGTGTCGACTTTTCAGTGATGCGAGCGAAGAGAACGACAATAAATATTTGGAGAGCGAAGAGAATAGCTTTGCGTTGCGCTGTGATATGTCGCTAGGTGTTCGTTTCACTAACATAAACATCATTAAAACGATAGAGTACTATCGATAAAATGACAAAGCACCACGAATTTGTTTCGTGGAGGATGGCGCGAGCGTGAAACTGCATACAGCTTGTTGCTGTTACTGTCTTTGTGTTGGTGAAAGCGAGGGAAGGCTGCTCCAGTGTTCCTGTCTTTTATTTTTGGTGGCTTCGATGAGGCGGTTTCTACTATGTCGTGGAGAGTTTGGTTCCGGTGCGTCGTTGGATTGCTGCTGTTTGGGGAATGGAGGATGGATGGCGAATGTGAGTTTCCGTAAATGGTGAGCGGCTTCGTGGAGCTCCGCTTATAGGGCTACTCCCACTGCTTCCGTTCCGGGACCGGGTTCGTCCGGGACTTTTCATGCATTCACACTGCGCCGTGCTTGAACCGTGCCTGCGCTGCGCTCTGGCTGAGAAATGTTGATGTGTGTATGTGAAAGAACGTCTTTCTCTTTTTTTCATACCGCAGCTCACTCCGCGCGAAATATGTCACTACAACATACACGCATCCACCCGAGTGCCTTCCGTGCACTCTCCGGCCAACACAAAATATCGTCGGCAACGATAGTTTTTCTCTCGCACTGCAGCAGCACGACGGCAACTCAACGCTGCCCCGGTCTGGACACGGCGGGTCGGTGTGAATGCGTTCATAAGAACGCATGCAATCAATCTCAAACGAGCCCGGACGACACTCGGAACAGCCACGGCCCGGTCCCGGCCCGGTCCCGGAACGGAAGCAGTGGGAATAGCCCTTATATGTTCTATCATATCAATTGCTGTGTACGGCAGACACGCTCGTGCGGTAAATTGCTCAGCAGTGAAGGCGGTGTCGTACAGAGAGGTACGAGAGGCGCCCCACTTGACCTGTGCCAGCAGAACAATTTTACTGAAGCGAGTCCGACAACACCAATACAAGAATACCCGTCGCACTCACATACATCGTCGCAGGGAGTAATAATGACGAGTGAAGGGAGTAATGTGTGTGAAACGAGTGAATGCATTTATTGCGTGAGTCGAGTGTATGAAAGGATGTGTGAAAGTAGACGAAGGTGATTACGAAGGTAAGTTATCTAAATTTCCATATATCAAATTATTCCTTAACATGTTCACATCACTCTATCTTGTGGAAATGGAGATCCTTGGTATATTACCTTTTCTACTAACACAACGCCCTGATTCCTGTAACGTCTATGAAGGTAGTATCGGTTCTCTGCACCTTCTTAAGTAGACGTTGAGCTAACATTCTTATTTCCTTTCCCCGGCGATTGTAAGGACCTAACCAGGTATCCAATGAAAGGCTTAGTTTGCAACTCACATCATCTGTAAGAAGGATACTAGTCACAGGTTTCTTCCCTGTGACAACAGATGCTGTGTTTGTGAATTTATTATTATTAACACTATATTTATCCTAAGCTGATCATTCTATAGCCACCTACGATGTGTGCAATCCCTTTTGCTATGCTATACGCTAATATCTAAAAGTGGTAGTCAAATTCTATCTTATACTGAGTAAAAAAGTCTCAGGAATCGTTTGGTAGGTGTCTGATCTACGTAAAATGTCAGCAACATGTCGATTTTGTCCCAATTCCCCTACAATACTGAAATAGGTTTTTCTCGACGTCAAGTTAACTTATTTGAAATCTGTTTAATGTAATATCAAGAGTGCAAGCGATACTCGACGATACAGAAACAAATTGTCCTCACATAATCCTCTCCTTTTTGCGGGGAGGGGGTCGCATTTAGCTTTATAGTAGACGCGATGATTCTGTCTCGTAACTGAAGCGAGATTTATATGTTTGACCGGTCCTAGCCAAAAATGCAACCCCCTCCCCGCAAAACGGGGAGGACCATGTAAAGACAAATTGTTATTATATCTCTGAGTAACGCTTGCACTCTTGATATAACATTAAACAGATATCAAATAAGATATTTTACGTCGAGATAAACCTATTTTAGTATTGTAGGGGAATCGGCACAAAATTGATATGTTACTGACATTTTACGTGGATCAGACACCTACCAATCGATTCATGAGACGTTTTAACTCAATATAAGACAAAATTTGACTACCACTTTTAGATATCAGCGCATTACCAAAAATGCTCAGATATTATTTTGCTCAGTTTTTGTCCGATTTTAGATCTGTTTTTATTTTTAAGATGGGTAAGAAAATGCTAATATGTGGACGAACTCTTAGAATTTTGATATTTGGCCTTAAAACAAAATGGCGTCGAGAAAACATCGAAAATTTCCGATTCCTCAAAAATTCAAAATGGCGCCATTGTTGCCCCTTAAGTTGAAATTTGTTCAAACTCAGGAAAATTTGGTTTTGCATCAAAATACACAAAAAATTTATATATAGAAACCAAGGCAGAAAAAAAGTCAATGTTTGTTGCACTGTGTTATGATCCAAACCGGAGGGAACGATATCAACTTCAATTGATGCGATTAAGCCGAGCACTGCGCAAAAACCGACCACAATACGAGCAGGGGCACAAAAAAGTGATTCTACTGCATGGCAACGCTCGGCCCCATAATGCCCAATGGGAAGCTCACTCTCCTCCACCGTATTTCCCGGATATTGCGCCAACCGATTATTGCTTTTTCTGTTAGGTCATGGTCTAGCTGATCGGCCGTTCTACTCATATGAAGACATTGAAAAATTTGCTTGTTTCGGAGGCAGTCTCAAAATATGAACAGTAAAGGCATTCGAGCTCTGCCAGAAAGACTAGGTTGTAGCTAGCGAATGATTAAAGAGTGACTATTTTACCAAATTTTTTTATAGGCCAAACAAAATTGCATTTAAGAAAACTGTGAGAAATTGGCTGTGCATCTGATAGTATGTATACTTTTTGTGGAAGAAAATAAAATATTTATTTATTATTTCGAATGGTGTTTACAATTTCCAAGTTCAGTAGCCCAGTCAAACTATATAGCATCAAAAGCGTTAACGTGTGAACCGAAACTAGTTAATTGTTCATTGCAATTGCAATTCAGATTATCGATAAGGTTTGTAATTCATTTCCCGTCGAGCGGGTACACAGAATATTGAAAAACTCAGATCATCCCAAGAATAGTTTACTACCCCAGACATCATTTTGACGGACCTTTGAATAAATTAAATCAAGAGAAAAAAAGGATGGCCACCAGGGGATTCTTTGAATTCTTCTAAATAAAATCAATTAACTCTCTGGTCGTCTCGGTTTCTGCAATTTGAGCGTGTTTCCACTCCTATTTTTACACTGTGCAATGGTCGAAGGTAGAAGGAAATAAAGGTGTCGATTCTAAACTACCGTAAAAGCGGCAAACTTTGATAGCTTTTTTAAGTATTACTCAAATATATGACACTTCAACAAATTTACTCCGGGTTTCGTATTTTTAAAATAAGTACTTGGTATACGACAATGCATGTACAACATCGAAATTCATCAGTATTGTTTCAACTACGCTATTGATTATTTTTTGTAACCTATGACTAGTTTTTCGTTTTCGGGTAACTTTGACAATGCTGGAATAATTAAGGAAAATGTTAGAAAGGTCCACGTTTATGGACCACATAGACTCATTTTGTTCAGTTGAGGCCTCTCGCATCGTTAGACTTTAGTCCATACAAGCATAAATAAGAAGCATAGACTTTCACCTGAGGTTAGTTCATGATTTTTTAGTTTACAACAGTGTTGCATGAAGAACTCTCAATATGCAAAAGGAATCAATTATATTCGGGTTTTGTATAACCATGTTTATTTGTCTCGATTTATATAATAACTTGCTACGGGTGGTAGAGATATAGTTGCTTGCTACTTCCTGTTGGTTATATTTTTCAACGGACGACGGTTTCGAGTTGCTAGCATCGAACCCTTCTTGGTGGATTTCGCTTCGCCTTTAACTTTCGGAGGGTTCACGACATTGGTATCATCGTCAACTTCTGTTTCAACTTTAATCTTCTTGACCATTAAATGTTGAGCTTGCTGTTCACTAACACTGGAACCTGGCTGAACATCAATCAACCGGCGCTTACGTGGAATGGTTCGTTCCTGCGCTAATCCGAACCGCTCTTTCTTCATCATTATAATCAGCTGTTCTGAAAACGAAGATGTGACTGCAGTTTCTCCGGTTTTAGGCTCATCAGCATTGTCGGGAAGGTTCTTGAGCACTGCCTTCTCATTCAATGGGTAAATTCCAGATGCTCTAAACCCAGCTTTCATATTGGTTTCACTATTCTCCCTAATTTTCACCAAAGACTTCTTCAGAAGTCGAGGAAAGATGTGTTTTGGAATGCATCCTTTGTTTTGTTTCTTCCATTCGCTCAATGTATCTTTCCAGGCTTTTTTGAGAGGTCGAAAATAGGCAACATCGAGAGGCTGGCATAGGTGAGTAACGTTAGGCGGCAGCAAAACAAAGCTGATATTGCTGACCATGCAGGATTGTAGAACACGGAAGCTTAAATGTGAAGCAACATTATCGCCGATGATAATACGTTTTTTATCGTTACGTAGTCCGTTGAAGTATGGCAGTGCTATCGTGAAGAACCAGTCTTCGAACACCATAGAGTCGAACCAGCCTAATAATGCATTATGATTAAGAAAATGGAATTTATACTTATATTTCACATGTTACCAGATTTTGTGCGGTTGTATCTACAACCATCTGGTCCCCCTTCAGTCCAAGTTGGATACATGTGGAGAGCTGCATAAACGACATACGGTGGCAGTATTTTTCCATTGGCTGCCCCCGCAAACATTACAGAAAACGAGGATTTAGAATGGTCCATTACTGTGTCTACGTGTTTTTGGCCTCTTTGCACTACGACGCGCTTCGATCCCGGATCATCGCTGAAGTTGGTTTCGTCGTAGTTTATGATGTTTTCCGGAGGGACACCATCCACAGTTGTCGCAAGATTGTCGAAATAAGAGTCTCAAGACTCACTTTGGCACGACTTCGCTAAATGTTTTGAGACAAGCGCGAAACTAATGTGTGCCTTTTCAGGAATGAGTTGATCCAATCTTTTCCAGGAGTGTTGTTCTTGAATTTGGTCTTCATTTTGTTGTGATCCAGGAATTGCTCGACGAGCTTCTTTATACAATCCGCAGTCAGCGGAAATCCCCAAACGCCAGCGACACGAACGGTATCAGCAAGATCGCATTCTTGTGCATCGGTTAGAACGGTTGGTGAACCAGGTTTCTTGCTGTACAAACCGTGTATTTTATGATACAACGTACCATACGGTATGCTGAAGCTCCGGGAAGCCGCAAATATAGAAGACCTTTTCCACTGCACTTCAGCTACAGCTGCCTGTAATTTTTCGGACGTGTAGTCTAAATAGGCCCTTTTCTTGTTTTCACACGACATTTCAGAGGTACAAATGCACTACTGTTATCAGAAAGCCAAAAAGAATTTGTAAATCTCAAATTTGCACTACCGGAGGAACTGGTGGTGAATGATTTGTCTATAAACAATGTGTTGGTCGTTATGGTTACGGTAGTGTATGGTAGCTCATGCGTTCAAAGGCCGTCTGATTCTAATAAATGGAGCAACCAGAATGAACACACCATGGTCAGATTTTGATCATTTTGGGATATTATTTTCAAAAGTGCAAGTTTAAGGGACACATTCACATTTTTATGAATGGATGTTTGTGAAAAATTTGACACTAATATGTCACTGACTCTAGAAACTTTATTCAAATATTGCTTCTTGGGACAGTTATATAAGAAATATATGATTGTTTGAGCACCTTATAAGATAGTTCTAAATCAGGTAAACTGTTTTTTTCAGTTTATTGCAAAATGTATCACGCAAACAACACAAAATCCAAACTGTATACAAACAGTAACACCTCAACTATGAAATAGTAGTAGAACAACTATTGTAAATATAATGTCTCATAGGTAATAGGTAGTTATGCACAGGATATCACGCGCTATCAATGTTACCCGCACTATCAAAGTTTGCCGCGTTTACGGTACCACAAATTCACAATTTAACCATCACCCCGCGGAGAGAAATAAATTTTGACCTCGACAAATGACCTTCGAGCTCTTTTTACTTATCAACTACATGCACAACTGGGGCACTACACTGCGTATTGAAGGTCGGTCTATTTTTCAACCGCAATAAATAGTTTCAAATAAAAGTCGTTCAAAGTTATAAATTTAGTGGTGAAATTGAAATCAAAATTCAGATGTTAGCTGATGCCATGGCTCATGGCTTAATACATTTGTAAAATATTCAGTACACACAACTGCATTAAAGGCTTTCGTCGAACGCGTTGAAAGCATAAGTCAGTTAGATTATTCTGTGAGTCCACATGCACACTTCTTGGTATAGTGCTTTCAAGCTAGTAAACTCAAACCAAACCACAAAACCAGAAAAAGTGAATAGCAGATCAAAACGAAAAATGCACCACCACGTTGTACATCCACTCATTATGCTGCGCAGCATAAGGAGACAAAGACCCCAAGGGAAGACCAGCCCGACACAGTCGGTACGGCAAAGCATACTGTCCAACAATCAGCTCCAAGCCGTAACAGATCGTAGAAGCGGCGAACGAACCAAACCGAGCACACCAGAGGGGACAGACGGCGATGCAGAAAGAATGCGAAACGAAAAAAAAAGCGATGCAAAAAATATACACACCGAAGAATGCAATTGACGTGAATGATTTATATCAGCCATTTTACATCGAGGCGATGTACGATAAATCAAATGCGAAATCGGTCGATTTGTGCATGCATCGCACGAAAACGAAATACGAGTGCGGCCGGGTTGCGCTGTACAGCCGCCACAACACAACGCACTGCGGAAACGAGCGCGCCCCGGTCCCAGTTGTGCTGCGGTAAGAAAAGGTCATGCCTTTAGTCAAGCTGCTCGAAGTTTAGAACAATGAATTATAGTTAGCGACCGGATCGATGATGGGTGATGGGTTCAAGAGCGAGAATGTATCAATTGATTATTTACATTTGTAAATGCCAGTTTGCGATGTGAATAGGAGTACCTATGCAAAGCAACATAGGACTATCGAATGCATTTGGTTATTTTCGCGAAGTTAAGAATGAATTTAGAATTGTGTGAATTTGTGTAACCTAACTTTTGATCACTTTAGCAATTTTAGTTTACTAAGGTTTTGACGAAGATAGACAAAAAATTTATGATGAAAATGCTTAACAACATCTCGGCACACCCAAGCTCGGCAACGAGTTAAATGTTCTGAAATGTTAAAACAATAATCATTTTACCCAGAAACTCTGTGATGACCATCAAATTTACATACGATTTCTTTAATGTTTTTGGACATAAGCCTAACGAAAGAGCCATAATATGCGATCAGAGCTTCTTTTTATATACACACACTAAATGATTCATTGCGGTATACTTACTAAAGTTGTTATGTATACTGGATTTCCAGTTTTGGATTGTTTCCACTCCTCGATAAGGTTTTTACCGTCGGTTCGTAGGCCAGCAGCACCACTTTTATCCGTTTCGGTGGTTGGAATAAAGTTTTTTCTTCCTCCTCCCAAAATGACCTGTCAAAAAGTTAGACGGTTAATATTTTCAACACGTTGTAACACGGTATGGTAAAAAGTATAACAATGCGACCAACCAAGCAAAAAATTATTGTTAACAGTCGTAAGTACCTTAAATTGTTTTCCAATCTCTCCATGGATTAGCTGATATGCTATATCTTTGACCTCGTTAGTGTTACATCCAGCCTGAGACACTGCCGCATCATTTTCCCAATCCTTATCACCAGAGTTTGCATACAAAGCTGCATTTGAACCGGCCGTTACACGTGCTGTTGTAACGAGACCTGCAATTGCAATAGTAAAAGAACGACATTGTAATTTACTGAAATTTTGCGTTTACATAATTACGCACACCAACGCGGAGTCGATTGATTCTTATTCAATGAATCGTTGCAATAATAAAATTTTAAAAGCTTTAGAATAGCCTCGACGAGTTGGTTGTGCTGAGTAAAATAAAACAATTATGTAACAAATCCTGAAATGAAGTAGTTCTGAAACAAGAACTTCACAGCATTATATTTGTTACAGGCTTTTCTCATGCCTAACAACTTCCATTACATTTTTGTTATGCCCATCAAATCGTGTAGCTAAAAGTTTTTTCACACATTCCCATCCATTTCAGTGTTATCTGATTTATCATAGTTTTACTAAATAGAACAAATGCTTGTTGATGCTTCATTAACACAATTTTGTGAAACAAATCTTTTAAAGATGACTGGCTACAAGGCCTTTTTGACTTTGTGCGCGTTTAACTCTACAGCATGTTCTTTCCACTAGAGCTGTTTTTGCCTAGAAAAATAAGTGTATCAAGTACAAATTGTAAATTTGATTATTACTGCTAATCGACATAACGGATAGGTCATTTTAAGAAGTGATTTATACATCAAGGATTGAAGCACTTTTATCTCGTTTTGTACGTTACGCACTTAAGGTCCAGTTACACACACGGCAAAATGACGCCTTCTCCATACAAAATAGAAGGCGTAATAGCAATCACGCCTTTTATTTTGTATGGAGAAGGCATCCTTGCGCCGTGCGTGTATCTGGGCCTTCAGGTTTCTTCCATGGAGCAATCCCAATGAACTGCCTCACTATAAAAATCGTTGCCGTCTTCAGGGAATGGACACATTGGAAAGGAGGCGTAAACTGGAAAGAGTATTATTCATACGAAACCTGTAACTGGCAGTATAGATTCAGCTCGTAATCGAATTGGTTTTGTCTCCGCTTGGCGCATTGCATTTCAAACTTGTATGAAAATTTATATGGGAAAACCTACTTTTCTGCATTTACCTTTTTTTTGTTAGGGAATTAGAATTACGTTGTCCATTGATGCGAACTTTTGTAATATGCATTTACCTTTCTAGAGACCTCAATAATGATCTAATAATGCACTACATTATGTAAAAGTTTAGTATTTTAGATGCCTAACAACTTTGCAGAAGGCACTGAAGAGTTAGAATGACCCTAAGAAGAGCTATAGCTGTTCAGAGTTGAGTATGTCGATTTAAATGCAGAACATCTTGTTTTCTGCCAACATTACCAATGTACCGGCGCCTGTAGGATTCCCATCAGAAATAACCTGTCGTAACAACGTGCTTCAGAGGTTACTTCTGATAGAAATACTGACTAACGCTGGTACACTGGCAGTGTTGGCAGAAAAAATGATTTGCAACATAAATTTCGACATACTCAACTTTAAACAGCCCCAGTATTTTTTGGGACACCCTAGCTCTTTGATGTCTTCGGCCAAGATGTTAGGCATTAAAAAACCTACCATCTGAAGTCATGAAACCTATGGTTTGAGCCACTTTGAGATCTTTAGAAAGGAAAATGCGAAAACGTTGAAAATAAATTTGAAATGCAATGCGCCAAGCGGAAACTTAACCAATCGACTTCCGATAAATTTAGGATTGTTTGGGGCTCCAAATAGAACAAAAAAAACTTGGTTCTGGCTTTCTGCTATCAAGTTTCGTTTTTTTTTTCCATATAACAATTCCCCACCCTAGTAATTACGTACATTTAATCCAAGAAGCGCTACAGAGCACAAGGCCCTAGGGGTTGTATAAAATGGTGACGTTGGACTTGTAACCTGTGCGGTTGCAATTTTAGCATCGAGTAGAAAATTCACCTAATTTTGGATACTGCTGCGTAAGAGTGTATGAGTAAGAATTACCCTCATTTGTACACTCCCGCATAGCATGTACCCAACATGACAACTCTCACCACTTGCGCTGAATATCGTTCACATAAGTTAATTTTCGTTTAAAATAGTTCGTTTTTTGTTTCTCGTGTTAGATTGGTTTGATATTTTTTTTATCATGTTTGTGAATAAATGTTCAGGGATAGTTAGGCCGGAATTTTCCTCTAGCTGCGAAAAAGTGGTACTGAATTTGGTTTCGACAGGTTTGTTTTGGTCGGCAGCGGAGGCAGCCATCGCGGGAACCAGGAGTTTAGTCTCGACCTTAGTAAACGACACACGTCGCGTTTTGATTTTTGTCTCTGTGCGCGTTTTTTAACTGTTGTATTTTTACAGTTTGTGGCGTGTGATAGTGAAGTATAAGTTCAACGAAGGTTGTCTCGTTGGCCCATGGATTGAGTGCTATCGTGTTTGCTCGCCGGATCGGGTTAGCAGAGCAGACCCGTGAGCAGCAGAAGCAGCTGTAAAGTCGCCCAGACGATCATCCCAGAAATCTCCACTAACGACAGCTGGAGGAAAATCAGGAATAAACACGACAAGTTTTTGTTTTGTATATTTTGATTGTTTTTCTTTGACAACATTGGAAGATATGTCTAACAAAATTCTCAACAAGTTCCAGTAAAAAATCGTAGTAATCAACAATTACAACGAGCTTAAAGATTAAAAAGATGCATTTTTGATATTTGTTATTTATTAAGTTAAAAATTAAAAACCAATGCTGTCAGATAGGAGTTGTCGAAAGTCATGTGAAGACATTCAAAGTGATTGCATGTTTCATTTTCTGTTCTACCTTAATTCTCAAAAAGTGATTTGATTTCAAAGTTATAACTATAGAATACTACTGTGCTTAAGCCTGAAGGTAATGGTAAAATTTATTTCTATTTCAATCTAAATTAAAAACAATTACAGAAAAAGACTAAACATAAGTCAATCTCGCCTAGTAATTGTTTACCTCTACTAGCAATTAATTTGTAACCATGAGCTGTTATATACCTTACAGGAAAATAATAATCCTCCTCAATAGTAAATCCCTAGTCACGGTCGTTTCATTTGGGGACTATTATTCAGAAATTTATCCCAATGGTTGGCAATTTCCAACATCTACTATTTTTCCTAATGAATATTCAAAGAAGAATTGATTGCGATTTGAGGATACATGTTTGAATATTGGTAACAAATTACAGTGCGCTATAAAGAGTGCGATTTCAGAGCGCAGTGGAGGTTTCATTTTTCTCGAGGAGGTAAGGATTTCTCAACTTCACTCATTCTTGTAATGTTGCGAGCAGAACAAAAATACTACACACTCTGCATCAAAGCTACCGCTCAATCTGCAGATAAACGAGGCACTAAATTGCAACATAAGTAAAAACTCGGGTATACGCGAATCATGCTACTTACATACGAAATCATCATGTGGGACGAACGTCAGGAAAGCTGCTCTCAGAGCTGAATGAGAGCTGAACATAACTCGGCTCGTTGTAAAAAGAATGATAAATAATATCGTTGAGGCAACCATTTTATTCGGTAATTGCAAAGAAGAGAATGTTCTATGGATCCGCCATTTGATTTTAGGCGCTGTCATTCCCGATACTACCGGCCTCTGCCATAACGATCAACAAGGCTCAAAAGCAGTCACTTGAAGTTTGCGGATTGGATCTCAAACGATCATGTTTCTCCTCTAGGACAACTGTCGCTTGCTCCCGCGTAGGAAACCCGAAAAGATTATTCAATTGTGCGCCAGGAGAGACACAGAAATATATTACAGGTCGGACTCGATTATATATAGTCTCCGATTTTTTTTTTCACTACATATAATCGAATTTTATATATAATCGAGTCAGAATAAAAAATGTTTTATTTTTATGTTTCATAAAATTTTTGTTGTTTTCGAATAAATAAAAAGAATTTTATTTTTGATTCATCCACCTTAAAGTCGGAAAACACATTTCATTCAGAAATTGCAGTCAAATGTAGAGAAAAATTATCAAAAAAAATATAAAAGAAAACGTAGATTTGTCAACTTGTTGGTATTTAATTTCTCAAATTTAAAAAAATTAAATTTATTATTTTTTTTAATTTTTTTTTTATTTTTGAAGTTATTTTCATTCAGGTATTTTTGTTTAAGTTTTTTAGTTTTTTTATTTGTAAATTTTTTGAGACAATTTTTAAAGTTTATTTTTGAATATTTTTTCTATTTTTACTTTTCTAATCAAACGTTACGTATTCTGTAGATACACTAAAGTCGTTTTTAACGCGGGGGATACATGCCGCTAAAAAACAAAAACGCGTAAATTCCGGAATCAGCTTAAGAAACCAGCATTAATTCTGCAATCCGAGTGAAGAGAAACCGAAATCCGCGTAAAAAAATACCGCGTAAATTCCGGAGCCCGCGTAAAGAAACCGCGTAAATTCCGGAGTCCGCGTAAAAAAACCGCGTGAAAAGCGACCTTAGTGTATTCATTTACGATATTTTAGCTCTAGATAAGTCATATTTGAAATTCAAGAAAAAAAAATTATTTGCTTCTATATATAATCGAATCTTAAATTATATATAATTGAATCATATATAATCGAGTCAATATATAATGGAGTCTCTATATAATTAAGTCCGACCTGTATATCGTAAAGCACCACAGGGACAAAAATACAAGAAAAAAAAGAATGAGGAAGGCACTGAATCCAATGACTACCGAGCAGAAGAGAAACCGACCGATTTCGAAACACAGAAGCGCATTCCGTTGCTTTGAGTTCATGTTTGATGTTTTGAGGGTAAAGTTGCTTAGAGAAGCTCGTGACAACCTCCTTTATTAGACAATTTCACGATCTGCTGTTAGAATTTTATTAATACAGATGTCTTGAAAGAAAAAATGCTGAGCCAGGTAACAATACTGCGCCAAGCCATGTATGAGTGGAGTGAACCTTTTTTTCTAATAAGGGGGGTTTGTTAGTAGCTTAAGTATTTAAGATTAATATTGAGTTTTTGTGACAAATCACAAATGGTGACTTCTCAACACTGTTCAAAGTTTGTAATTTTAATTGTTAGGATTTGTTTGCTTTCCCAATTAGGACTTGGGCGTCGTACACGAATTACGTAACGCTAAAATTCTAAATTTAGGGCCCCCTCCCCACTATGTAACGATAGATAACGTTCGATATGACTCCCCTCCCTGAAATTACATAACCCTGAACAACCTGACACACCTCCAAATTTTCAATTTCAAGCAAACACCGCAGTTACGTAATTGTATCTACTACTCTCTCCCTCCTATGTAACAATAAGTAACGCAGACACTATTCTATGGTTGCTTCACCAGAACAACATAATATGGCGTCATCCATTAATTATGTAGGGACTTGTTTCGAAATTATCGACCCCCCCCCTCCCCCATAATAAGGCTTAGTAAGATTTTGCATTACTCCTCTCCCCCCCACGAATCTTACGTAAGAAAGTCTTTTTGGGGAAAAAAATATTTTCGAAGGTTAAACAATTTTTTTACACATAGCATATTTGTAGAGGATAAAACAAAACAAGTTAATACAGTTAATACTCTCCCAGACGGTCTCGAGGTACGACGCTGGCCTAACAATAACGTAATTTGTGGATGACCCCTATAGCGTTTTCACAGATGACGCATTCACTATTATGTAGTCTTGTGTCTTTAATAATTTGAAGTGGTGGCTCAAAATCGGCCATTTGTGACTACACAGTTTAACTTTGGAGCGGTTAGCTACAAAAGAAATTAGCTATTTCGATTTTCTTGACCATAAACACTTCAGTATAGATAATAACAGTTTTAGATTTAAGAATGGCCGAACACCCAGATGCTGTGAAATACCGAGTCATACAACAAGGATCGTGCTACCATCTGGACAGAGCCGGATTTACGATTGTGGAGGCCCGGGGCCCAGTTTACAGTGGGGGCCCCGAAAAAAAAAACAAAACCGTTTTTTATCGTACGATTATATCGTATTCAAAAGTTACCAAAAATTTGTTAGATTTTTTTTCAGAGAATTTATTAAATAAATAATCAACATTCAACTCTTTCAGTATAACGAACTCTCAACTCAACAATGCTAAGTTCATAGTCGAACGAAACCTATTTTCAATCATCTTCATCTTCGAAAAAGACCTTTCTCCAGTTACGTTCGAGATCATTATGCCTTGTTTAGACTACGCCGCATATCACCTGATATCGCCAGATGATATCGGATATCAGTTCGGGTGTTCACTCTACAGTCAGATGATATGTTTGACATTTACCAACTGTTGCCAACTGCTGCAAATCTAGTTTTTATTGGTTTTCGAACATGATATCCGCGATACCAGTAGCCGAGGTGATATCCAATGACAGCTCGATTGTATGGAATATCAGGTGATATGGATATGACATGGTGCTATGGCCTCGACAGCACGAATGGCCCGATATCAGGTAATATGCAGTGTAGTGTGAACGGGGTATCAGGCTCAAATAAATCCTCAAATAAGATGATTTTTGAAAGCACTAACGAGTTTATGATTTTTTTCTTCGTGTAATCTTTTTTTTTTTTTTGAGCTCCACTTTGATATACACGCGGGGTTTGTGGCGATCGCACATTTTGAACAAATGTAATAATAAATTCGATGCTTGCTCACTGTTTACAGCCAGATCTGAAATCTGAAAATTTTTTCTTGATATCTAAAAAAAATTCTACCGCAATTTGAAAAATTGTGATCCACAGGCAAAAATTTGCACACAATTTGAAAAAGACTGCGCAAATATAAGGCGACCCTGGCAATAATCTACAGAAACTAGGAAAAAACTACACACATCTGCAGGTCAATAAAATCTGCGCACGGACAAGTAAACTTATTTTTATTTGGAATCAACAGCAATGCTTAAAAAAAACTTTTAGATTATGTTCTTTCTCCGCTTAACCTCCCATGAGCGCTGGTTCTATTCAAATGATGTGTTATTGTGTGTCATTCCAAGAGAATCGGAGGTGAACTCTTATGGATGTAGAGTAGGGAACATGTTCTAAGCAGCTTTAGGAACCGCCTGTGTATTCAGACGAAATACTCGAAATGTATTGGGTGAAACTCGAACAGTAGTATATCAATCTGTTCTCTATCGTTTTCTCTATCAGAACTTGTTTTCATATTGTAAAACTAAGTTAGCAAACTTTAATAATCATCAATCAAAGTTACCAATCGAGGGACACTATTCCAATCACCCCGAACCTATTTAAAGCAGTTTCCATCTGTTTTGCAGACGTTTTTTTTTTTCAGCACACGAAGTGGCTCCTGAATGGCTGCAATATAGGTCGATTTATTTCAATTGCAATTGTTCACAGATTTCTTTGTGATTAACGGTATTTCTTATATTCGTAAGACAGCTAGACAATCAAAGTTTTCGTTTCCATCATTGAAATTGTCGATATTGATCAAAATGCAGGAGTTTGAGGCCTGTTTTCTTCGACTGATTAAACAAGGCGCTACTGCTTAAGCTGTTCCCTACCCTAGTTGTGATATTGGCGCTTCCAAAAAAATAACATTGAAGCAAAGTTTCAGATTGGAATGGTCTGTTTGAATTTTCTTGCTGTAAATTGAACTTTTGATTGAATCTCATTTTTGATATCGAAAAGAACTTTTTCTCGTTTTGTGGGGGCCCCAAAAATGGGGGGGCCCGGGGCCCGGGCCCCCTGGGCCCCCCCTTAAATCCGGCTCTGCATCTGGAGATCTAGATCTGCACCTTCTCCCTTACACTATGTTCCTTGTAGGATATTTAAAAAATGCTGTATTGTTGAAATTACTACTTGTTATTCGTCTAATGCTTTAGTGCATGTTTTGATATCGTTTTATATGAAGGCTTTTTTCTACCTCCAACGGCAGCTCATAACGTATAGACAACGGAATAATGAACAGAATGAGAGAAGCTATCAGCCAGACTTGCGTTACCGTCTGTCAGTATTATCAAGTGACAGATTGCTAATAGATGCTACTTTAACTCTGATTGTGTACTACATAGGACGACATCAACAATCGGTTGACATAGCACGAACAGTGCACAACAAAATTCAATAATAACATACATTACCGACCACTTTTCCGGAGTCCAGAGCCCACTTAGCTACAGATTCCAGTTGTTTCGTTTTGTCACCAGTTGTAACACAGTCACCCCTATTGACAGTCGGATGGACAGCCACGGTACCCAAGTTCCCCTTCACTCCGGTCAAAAATGCTGTGCTAGCACAAGCCTCATCCGGCACCCGACTATCAACGCAATATGTCTGAAAGTGGAAATGAGAAAAACATTAAAAAAACGATCAGACTAGCAATCATATCACTTTTTGCCACACACACACCGAAACCCATCGTCCACATCCGGCACATCCCCAATAATTCATTCCAGCCTTTCACCGAAAATATGTTCCCAATCAATAAAAACTGACAAATCATAAAGCATTTTCCATCCAACCCACAATCCACCGTTCATCGTTTGGCTTCTTTTTTTTTCATTTCGCTTCCCATGTTTTTTTCGCTTCACCTTCCCAACCCTCCGCACGAGCATACCTGATACGAACGCTATGTTCAAATGCCTGAAGCACCACTTGAAATCCCCAATTTAATTCAATCGATCAACATAAAAAGCCGGCAGGGTTGCCATCAATGTAATAATTTTGAACAATTTGCTTGGGGACTACCAAATGGTGTTCCGGAAATCAATACAGAGTGGATTTTATATAAACTCATTATTTGAAAAAAACAAAACTTCAAGATGAAACAGAAAACTGGCACCCCTCCCTTTCAAACCATTAATCATGCTCAACTCAAACCTCAACTTTGCCCGGTTCTCCTCTGACTCAACCCCTGTTCTTTGGTCGTTTGCAACCTTTCAAACATAATGTGAAACGTTATCCACTTTTCTGGTTGAGTCAAAACACAGCCTAGACAGACGATCGCTACCATTAACTGGCCGGAGTGATGGAAGTGGCAGAACGGGAATAAGAGGAACTGATTTGTTTCAGCAACCACACAACACATCCCCTACTCATACTGCTGGCGTGAAGAAAATGGGCATTCTCCAGTTGAAGCGCCGCAGCCGAGTAGCTCGACAAGAGTTTAGTTGAAACATCACAAAATACATACACTGATGCTATCTTTCAGGCGAGAGCATATTTGGACATTTATGAATACACAAAGAAACTGCTTACCCTTGCATTACCACTCCATTTGAGCTTCTCGAAGGAAAATGTGGCATTTTCGCCTCCGTTCACTGTTCTAGCTGCTGTGATGGTTGCCTGTGACATTCCGGCCCCTATGAATATCATGATGTTTTTGGCGATATTCTGCAAGAAACAGTCAGTTGATCTAGAGATATATTATATATATTATGCTATAATAGCAATCAAGACAGTTAGTTTGAAACTTGGTAATCGGTATGATAACAGCCGATGCTCATTCTTGGAAGACGACGCTAATTGCAACACTAGGCCGTATATCGTTTCGGTCATATAATTCTATTCAGTCAATATATTGCCAAAACTGTATACGGAACAGTAACCGCAAAACACTTCAAATATTATATTTCCTCGTAAAAACACTATCTCATAGTTCAACCAGATACGTCACTTTTCAGCTGAGTGATTTTATCCAAAAAGAATAGAGAATATCTGATTTAATACTGCTTCTTAGATTACAATGTAACTTTTAGAGGTTTTCGGTCTGAAATTGTAACTCGAAAATCTTCAGTTCTATCGTATAACTGTCCAAGAGTTAGTTCATGACTATTTGCTTCGATACATTCCCAGTCCGCTATTAGGCAGTTAGGAACTTTCCAAGATCAGCGAACGGGCTGTAAACAACTTTTATTGAAAAATTATTATACTCATGTGCAATGCATCCTAACTGCACAAAAAATTCTGTAATATGTACATCTACCTATTTGGCGATAAATGCATTATTGATTACAGTTTCTGTATCAAATTCCATCCTGTTCAAATTCACTAACTAATTTTCTTTCGCAAAGTCTATTAGAAACTGGTAGGATTACACATAGAAAAAATAATAAGTTCGATAAACATAGACCAGAAAATAGAAAAGAAAGCACTCCCAGACCCAGACTGCTCAACAGACATTTGCAAGCGTTGTTGAGACTGGAGTGGCGTGCTTCTGGACTACCTATGTTAAAAGAAATTGAAGTAATCTGATGGGTGGTGTTCTATAGATTAACATTGGAAAGGGGACCACTATAGGTTAATTTGTCATAAATTCAAATTTATATCAAGTGAATAAGCAGTTTTGATAGCAGCAGTTTGAAAGCAGCAGTCAGAATGAGAAGGAATGCAGTTCTGCCCTACGTTCCGGTCTACTTGTTTGTTTCGATTTACTTTATTAACCTATAGTGGACCATTCGTCAATTAACTCAATTTCACTTATCATAAATCAGAATTTATAAATGTTTGTAATGTAGATTGGCTAGATAAGGTGTTTCCCGATGGCGATGGAAGTTTTCTGAAAGTCTCTCGAATTTTCGCATACATTACATTATACAAGTCAATCTAGTGGGTGGTCCACTATAGGTTAATCTACCCTAATTCTTAAGTTTGTGCACTCGACTGAGAAATCTAATGTATTTCTGATCGTTTGAACATCTCGTTTTGAAGATGATGAACAACTTTTCGTATAGGAAAATGAACACAATAAGTTATATACTGCCTATAATCGCATATTAGTCCCATCTGGAAAATCACCGAGTTGAAAAAACAGCGCTTGAAGATATTCTTCTTGTTTTGGGTATTTCACTTGTCTGGGTGGGTTATTCTAATTTTTTCGTCATAATGTAATGAAATAGACCTTAATCATAACTTCTTCATCGAAAAATTGCCTTTTCCGTGAAAATTACATTGAAAAATAAGGAAGAGACTGATATGCGATTATTCAGGCCATCGATTAGCAAAATAATCGCATACCAGTTCCACTTTCAATCGCTCGGTGTGGGAGCAGTCGTATTTTTCTCAAGCATTTTAAATATGGGCAGACGTTTGTGGCCGCAGACAGCTTCTAAATATGCTGCATGGAGATGGGCGGAGACGTCCACCCATTACTCACTCCGACTTTAAAGTCGTCGTTGCAAAAATAAAATATAAGGTTGAAGGTTGGATATGGGTCATTCCATGTCAAGTGATCAGGCAAATGCAACGACCCTCTCCTATTCGCTTTAAAATGAAGCGAAATACGTACCGAGTGGTTAGACACTATCACTGCTGGATGTGATATGCCCTTTGATCAACTGCACTACATCTGCTCGATTTTAATCACCTTCAATCTATCAGTTAAGTTGAAAAAAATATTAAATCACTCAAACACTAAACCGAAACTTAAACAACGGGCATCACTTCTGCCTCGCGGAATAAACCTTAAGAGTTAACACCTAAACGAACCGCGGACTATCTATAACGACGTAGGCACCTGCCTCACGAGGGGTATCACTATAACGACCTCGGACTTCCTTGAAGTCCCAGCTTAAGTATTCGCCGCTACTCCGGTCACTCCGAATTTTCCCGCGGCGTCGTCTTCTCACGAGAGCGGGCCGCTCTTCCGTCTCTTTCCTCGCGAACGTGCCCGTGCACGGCTGATGCAATCGTTGTTGACTTTTTCGCAAATCCGCTCGGTCGCATGTTTTGATTAAACATCCGCGAATTGGAGTTTTTTGCTGTAAATATAAACTTAAAACATTCGAACTTGCGTTCGATTTAATAACTGAGGTATTGTTTTTGCCTCCATAATCAAAACAATACCTTCTTTGATTATGATCCACTTTTCATATTTTCATAACATGAGTGGTGGATGGAATTTCAAGTTTCAACACTTGCGATGTTGAAACAAATTGACAAGAGAAAATGATTTCATCATCTTGTCCATGCATATTAATGACAAGTTTTTCCAAAGATGTTTTTCCATTTAGGATTTTTCTTAATCCTTCTTTGGAAGAGAATGGAAATTAATTGTAACCGCCTAAAATCAGGTCGGCTCATAAAACCCCCACTGATCGAGTTTTTAATTAATGCAATTCATTAAAAACCTGATGAAAGTATTTGGCATGGGTTACAAAAAAAAAAAAATTTGAAGGAACCTGATTTTTGGATAATTTGGAAATGAAAGATCTTTTGCCTCTGTACCCTACTACTCTATTCTCTAGCTACTACTGTTCTATCCATACTATTCCGTACTCCTTCTCCTTCTCCTTTCCTGAGAGCCGTCCGCTCCCTTTCGTTCGCTCCTCTATCCACTCCTGTCTATCCTCCTTCCTTGGTATTATCCGTCCCATTAACACGAAGAATATTTGTTGTTTCAGGATCTTTCTTGGTTGACCTAAGTCCTGAATTCTGTTGAGATATATCCTAGATGTTACAGCTTTTAATCTTTATGCTCGGATATAACACCGATCATTTGTTGCACGTAGTCCTAAGACTTGATCTGGTGTTTCTCTACACTTATAATCCTGCCGATAAATTTGGGATTCTTCCTGTTCCCTGAAGACATAAACCCGTTGCAAGTGGTGTAAAGTGTGTGTATATAATGAATTATCCGGCTTCTCCTAGCTGATAGAATAGTCTTATCTCCTTAAACATCTTTCTTGATTGATGATGAAAGACTGCTTTTCTCTTCCGTTTTATTCAACTGCTATATTAATTTCTGATTCAGTCAAATATATATTTACTGAATCCGTTCTAGATTCATCTCTCTCCCTCCGTCTTTTATCTCCGCCGTCCGTTCGTTGAGTACTGATCCTTTTATCGTTCTCCTACTGTCTGACCCTAGTCTTAGTTCCTAACTTTATATCCCTATCTTTACGCTCTGAATATTTTAAATTGTATGTTACTTTACTTTTAATTTTAGTGTATTTTATTTATATTATAATAATTTTTTTTTTTTTTTTTTTTTTTTTTTTTTTTTTTTTTTTTTTTTTTCTATTCTCTACTCTCTCCTATTGTCAACTTCTTCCCAATTTGATACCTTTTTCATGTTTTCCCATTTAAGCATATATGTCTTTAATATTTATTAATAATGAAAACAATTTTAATTTTAATATTTCCATTTTCTTACTCAAAATATAGAGTCAAGAAAAATATTTTTCTCACAAATATATAATTTTGAGAATTCATGATAATTCACCCCTCTTGTCAATAATTAAGCCAAAAAATCTTATACCAAATTAAAAGTAAAAATATTGGAAATATGAAAAAAAAAAACAGGTCTACAGCAATGCAAGTATTTAATACCGAAAAGGATAACCCAAAATTACACTTGCATTACCGTATAGCAGCAATCTACACTCACCATACCATCATTCTGTTTTACCTTCCTTCTATTCACCATTCTGGTTTATCTTCCTTCTCGTCTTCTGTGGATCGCCTGGTAAATTGCTGTTGACCTAAAACCCCCCCTGATTTGAGGTTTTAGGCAGGATTAATCTGTAAATATACTCATTTTGTTTTCTATTAAATAATTGTATAATAAAATGTAGAATAATCCCAAAAATAATTATGTACTATTAAAATTAAACTCTATCATACTACATAGTTATATATCTAAAAAAAAATATGCTGACAGATGTGTGTAAATCCATAATTTTTTTTTTTTTTTTCACACGTCTTTTACTCGGAGCCCAATCGTGTTATTTGTGACACAATAATTTGTGCATTCATGTTTTCTGTCTGTGTTCAGACTCCTTTTCCAAAAGTCCTTTCCTTGAAGGCACAAATAGTTCTCTATTGACTTTGGTAATTGGAAAAGTTTGACATTTTCTTTGAAATGTATTGAACACATTCCTTTACAGATTGTGTATTTGCACAATTCCTGTAAGGTAATTGGTTTAGACTCTAAACCACCTAAATATTCCATTTTTACCTCACTTCTGCCCCAAACTGTTGAAATTATTGGGTATAGTGTCTTATTTTGGAGACCCTCGAAGGCTTCTCCAAAGTATTGGCCATTGGCTAAAAAGCTCAGTGTGCCTTTATCCATATCCAGTATCACTTTAATAGTCTCGAACTTTATTTTGAACTTTTCAAAAGATTTTCGTTCTCTACCATTTTGTTTTTTCGGGTACGTGTCAATGATTGAATCATGAAGCGTCATGCCCCTGTTTATGTCAAAGCCCCAAGAATTGCTATCTAGTCCTAATAGACTTTGATAACCCATGCATTGTAGGGTTGCATCAGACGTTGCTATTCCAACGTATGCATGTGTCCCCCTCTGTTCACTAGGCCATGTTATTTCCCATACATGGAGACCTTTTGTGAACCCAACTTTACCTCTTATGCAATCAGTATTGTTTCTTGCATAAGTTCGATGGGCTGTGAGACCATTAGTTTCTACAAATATGTTTTCAGAACAGTCTTCCTTATTCCAGGAATGTCTTATCTGTTCTTCCAGAGATACTGTTGGTCTTTCCAACAAAATTTTTAATCTTTGTGGTATCTCATAATTTTCGTGTCTTTTCGGTCTTTCCATATTTGTAATTTGAGGCGTTACACTATGTTTTAGTCCTCTTCGTTTGTTTAAATGTTTCTTGGCATACATTTTACGTAGTGTCAAAAGTATTTGTTGACTACTACAAACAGGATTTAAATTCTTATTTTTTTTTTCTATATATATTTACCTCAATTTCCTAGGCTATAGGCCTGTTCGTATCTCATTTGCTCTGTCTGCAAAAAGAAATGAGTAAAATAAATTCTTAATACATTGCTGTATATAATATAATTAACAATTCGTATACTCAATAACTACCATTCTGGGTCACTACTCCCTTGTTATTTCATTCAAATCACAGTCATTCTAGGTAGTGTTCCCTTGTCCAATAATTCACTATCCATTCAAACATAAAAAATCGTAAAAAAAAATTCAGTTTATCGACAATGTTCAATTTTACTATTGTCGAACGGTAAGTACGATCTCATTTAACATTTCCCATGGGATACTGATTGTAACGAGGGAAACTTTTATCCGCTCTAGGTCAATATTTCATTTCTTCTATTTTCATTTGAAAGGCCCTTCTTTCAAATAATGTGGGGTCTCTTCCGATTTAATTAATCAAAGTTTTACTCTTTCGCGTTATTTATGGGAGGTATGTTTCCTCTTCCCCTTTTAATTCTTTTATAGTGCTCATCTATTTGACATTATTACGTGCAGACATTTTTGACAATCTTTGACAAGACATTTACTTATCCTGGATTTCCAGCTCTTCGGTTCATTCAAATGCTTTTTTGTTGCTATTGGCGAACGCATTATGTTATAATTAGCTGTAGGTTGTCGCTCTGTATCAACTTTTTCTACCACCGAATTCTGACTGGTGGTCTTCTAGTTTGTGTTTTTATAATTGTCTTATTTTCTGATATCCCCTGGATATCGCTTTCATTTGTTATTCCTGTTGAGGTTTGAAATATATCTGGTTCCATATATTCTTCTTCTAATTTTTGAATTGCTGGTAAATTCGCTTGTGGATTTAATTCACGCATGAGCAGGATTTCTCCATTATGTTCTAAATTTGGATTGGCGAAAATATCTTTCATCCTTTTAAGCATCTCAGCGTCTGAATTCGGTTCCCGTGGGTCGATCAATGGCCCTAAATGGGTAATCTTTTGTCCTCTCAACGGTATCTTTGGAGGTGATGAACGAGGTTTTTTCAGAATTGAAACCTTTGGATTCCTTTGTTTAAAAGGTTTCGACTTCCTTTCCTTGGAATATGAAGAGACGTACTTTTTGTTTTGTGGGCAAGAAATCTGCCCTTTAAAGCAACAAATAAAAAGTACTATCAACGTTGCCAACATAATTATTGCTCCAGTCCCTATACTAGCTATAGTCCAGCCTGATGAAAGTGGAGAATAAATTAAATTTTCTAGGAAGGGTCTTTGCTTTTTGAGAACTTCAACATCGATTCCTAAATCAAAAAGCTTCTTTCGATCATAGAATGAAACTTTAGAGAAATTTCCACTCAATGTTGGGATCAAATGCATTGTACTTTCTTCCCACGTAAAATTCATTATTTTGTAGTTCATTGTGTTTACTAATGCTTTGTTATCCGATACTGTAGTATCTGAATACCAAATTTTTGTGTTATTTGTTTGAATCCTCATGTTTGGGGTTAGCCTCATTCGACCTGTACCCCTAACAATCAAATTTGTTTTATTTTCTCCATGGAAAATATTTACTTCAACTTCTTGTGGGGTTACATACTCCCAAACATTTGACTCCTCGGTTTCAAACCAAGCGTCGTGATTGACTCTCAGAAGTTTAATCTTACAATTTTCTGTTGAATTTCTGAATCTGAGATTCAATAGGCACTCGTTTTCTGAAGTTAAATTTTCCTCCTTCAGTTTTAATTCACAAATTCTAAAATTCATGTATATTTTGCAGTTTTCGTATTGAGTTGCCGTTAATAGGAATCCCCAATAGCTATCAATTTCCTCAATTATTATATTCCGATCCAAATTAATGGTCATGATAATAGTTCCATTTATTTGTGGAATAAAACTTCCCTTAAATGCTTTGAATTTCCTCTTTGAAACTAACGGTATCTTCAGGTCAATTGACAACATTTGGTTGTTCTCCGTTTTAAAGGATACATCCGTTATTCTCAAAATCTCTGACAATATTCCGCTATTTTGTCTTCTTGGAAATTCGAGGCCCCCTTTGATCTTACTTTCAGCCTCTTTTAATATTTGCAACAAAATTGCTGGCTCTAGTAATTGAATAAACCATGTTATACTATTGTCTTTATTAAGCAAGACTTGTAGTATAATATTCTGTTGTTTATTTAAGTCATTTATTAAAGATTGAATTCTAAATCCAATTTCAATTAATTCCGACTCAAGTTGTAGTGCCTTTTTATATGTACTAGCGAAACTTAAGTCGTCTTGGACCAGTTTCCCTAATGTGTTGAACGTATTCATCACGTTTTTCATCTTATCATCTATATGCAACATTGAGCTGTCTACAAATTTGTACATAGCATCAATTGTCGCAGTTTGATGATCTAGTGATAAGACCAAGGATTCCTCGTTCCTTCTTAATTTGTCCAGATTTATATCCACCCGAATTCTATCATCAGAATCCATACCTCCAATGGCTGTTATAAAACCACGAGTTCTTCGGGATGGAAAAAATTCTTTTATGAACTTATTCATATCCATGCTTTTGTTGAATGCCCTTTCTAAATCACTCAGCATGACATTACAATGTGTATTTTTTATTATTTTTTGTAATAATACACAAGTATAATTATAATCTGCCTTAGATTTTAATAAGGCCTTCCCTCCTTCTTCTAATCCTAATACCGGGAATCTTACCTTCAACACGTATGTGCCCATTCTTATCAACGGCTCGTGTTGTTCCTCTAAAATGAATCCACCATTCGTTAACCAGAATAGGTTAACGAGAAGAAAAATGCTCCTGTAATCGAGGAGAAAAGAAAATATTTTGATATTGGCTAATTTTTTTTTTTTTTTTTTTTTTTTTTTTTTTTTGCAAAAAGCCTGACCAATTCTGGTCAGGGATCATAGGCCATTAGACGTAGACATTTATTCATTGAGAGACATTTTTATGTAATAGACTTAAATATTATGTACGTAATAATAATTTTTTTTTTTTTTTGATAATATACTAATATTTTTGTAAAACTTTCTTTGTTAATCTTTATGTTAACAAATGTAATATCACATCCTTTATTGATTAATAATTCGTCTTTCGTTGTGGGTTTTACCCCCTTTTTTTTTTTTTTTTTTTTTTTTTTTTTTTTTTTTTTCATTCTTTTAATTATGGTATTTTCTTAGGCGATTATTGTGGATCTTCTCTAGTTTGTTGCCGTTTTTGATTACCGTGGTTTGCTCACTGGGCAAATCTACGATTTCATAAGGGCCTCTCCAATAGCTCTGGAGTTTCTGCCCTACTCCCATGGGGTTGGCATGTACTAAGACCAGATCTCCCCACATAGGTTGCCAATCGTTTGCTTTTCTGTCATAGAGCTCTTTGCGCTTTTCTTTTGACAGAATTAGGTTTTCTCTAGCTTTTGAGTGAATGTTTTTGAAAACAGACCTCATCTCTTTTGAGTAGCTTTCGTAATTTAGACCATTTTCCCTTTGGTTATATATGGATGCTGGTAATCTAGCTAATCGTCCATATACAAGTTCGAACGGAGAGTACTTTGTCGAAGAGTTAATCGTCGTGTTGTACTCGAACGTAAAGTATGGCAGATGTTGGTCCCATACATGTGGGTTGCCTACTACGTACTGACGCAGGTATGTTTTTAATTCACGATTTGATCTCTCAACTAAATTGGCTTGAGGATGATACGCGCTTGTGTTGATTTTCTTTATTTTCAAAATTTTACAAATATGTTTGAACACCTCACTCATAAAATTTGAACCTTGATCTGATACTAATTCAGCAGGTGTTCCAAATTTACAAATGTAATGTTCTATAAATGTCTTGGCGACTGTTTCTGATTCTTGATTCTCCATTGGTGCTACTACCAAGAATCTGGTTAGGTCGTCTTGCATGACAAGTCCATATTTATTACCAAAATCGGATTCTGGTAAGACAACTATGTCTATAAAAACCTTCTCAAATGGTTCTGATGACGTAGTTGTTATCTTCATTGGGATTTTGTTATGGCTCCAAATCTTGTTCTTCTGACATGAGTCACATTGTTTTACATAATTCTCAATGTCTCTTCTCATGTTAGGCCATACAAAAAGTGTGCCTATTCGTTGATGCATTCGTTTTGCTCCTACGTGTCCACCAAGAGGCGCATCGTGGAATTCATGCAAAACTGTTTGAATTTCGTCCTTGTTTACTATAGTTCGTTCACTGTCTGCGTTGTATAAAATGATGTTGATATCCAATTTCCACGCAATATATTTTACTATTTGTAAAATCTGATATTGCTTTATCTTTCTAAACGAGATCATGTGAATTGTCTTTGCGTTTAGAATGAAATCCGGGCAGTTATTGAAATATGTTAACATTAAATCAATAAAATTGTCAAAATTCATTAGGGAGTTGTTCTTCCCTTCGAGTAATATTCCTGCTACCTTATTTGAAGGATGTGTCAAAAGGTTATCTTTGACCCAATCTTTGATACCGTGAGGGTAATCATATAAAGATGTTAACTCATTGAAAGCAGTTTTGCTATTTAGGATGACAAATCTTGCGTCGTATGATTTTTCATCTTTAATAGTTTTTGTAATAACCACTTTTGATTCATCAATCAATTCCTGTTTCAGAGCGATTTTGAAGTCCTCCGCTGATAGATATGTTGCGTCTTTTAAGGCGTCATTTGTGTCGTTTAAGGTAACTTTTTCGTTGTCCGAAATGTCAGAGTTTAATATCTTGGAGATTTCATCTTCAGGGACATCATCGGAATTCTCATCATCATTTATGGGTAAATCCTGTTGTCGTTTTTGTTGACGAGTCAACACAGCGACCGTATTTTCGTTAGTGTCGTTGGCCTTTTCAACATTTTCATGTTGAAGTCTTGACAAAAAGTCGGCTACTATATTTTCTCGTCCTTGTTTATATCGTATGTCCATTTCCAGACCTTGCAATTTCAATCTCAACCTAGTTAAGGTGTGAGATGTTTCTTTCAGATTCCACAGAGAAACTAAAGGTCTGTGATCTGTATAAACGATGAATTTTTGGTTATATATATAGTGCTTGAATCGATTTACTGCCCAAACAATGGCAAGTAATTCCTTCTCGATTACGTGATACTTTATTTCGGCCCCTACTAAGCCTCTACTAGCGTAGGCTATGGGTCGATTTGGTGTTTTTTCATTTGAGAGGACTGCTCCAATTGCGTAGTCACTCGCATCCGTAGTTAACACAAAGGTATCGTTATACTTTGGTCTTACCAAAAGAGTATCCGATGTTAGAAAATTTCTCAATTTCTCAAATGCACTTTGGCATTCGTCTGACCATTTGAAACGAACATTTTTCTTTAATAAATCATTCAAAGGTTTTCGAGTTTCCGCTATTTTTGGGATGAATTTTCCATAAAAATTCACTGTTCCCAAGAATGAGCGCACTCCTTTTACTGTCTTTGGAACTGGCATATCCCTTACAGCTTCAATATTATCTTTCATAGGACGTATACCGTGTTCGTCAATAGTGTGTCCTAAATAATTTATCTTTGTTTTTAATATTTGACATTTTGAGGTTTCCACTTTCAAGTTATGTCTTCTCAGAGCTCTCAACACTCTGATCAGATTTTCGTTGTGTTCTTTTATGCTTCTTCCGTATATTAAAATGTCGTCAAGATAGACCCGAGCCCTTATGTCTGGCAATTCATATAGCACTGAGTTCATTAATTTTTGAAAAGTTGATGGGCTATTTCTTAGTCCCATGGGCATTCTCGTATATTCATAATGTCCATTCGGGGTTGAGAATGCTGTTTTCGCCGCATCTCTTGGATCAATCGGAACTTGATAAAATCCTGATTTCAAATCCAATGTAGAAAAATATTTACTATCCCCTATAGTATCTAACATCTCATCTATTAGGGGAATGGGGTAAACAAATGGTTTAGTAACCAAATTGAGAGCTCTAAAGTCTACTACAATTCTGTACTTTTTGTTCCCTTCCGCATCTAAATCCTTCTTAGGTATGCACAAAACTGGTGCATTCCATGGACTTTTGCTAGGCCTTATTATGCCTTGGCGATGCATTTCGTCTATTTCTTCATTAATTTGTTTTTTTGTAGATTCTGGGAATCTATACTGCCTCTTATTTATAGGGACATTGGTTGTTGTCTCTATCTCGTGCATTGCTGCATCTGTGATAGTCAACTTATCCCCTTTTAGGAAGAATATATCACTATATTCTGCCATTATATTTTCCATTTCAAAAAATGTATTTTTTTCGAGATGTTGGAGTTTCAGGCTATCCAAAACCTTTTTCACTCTTTCTCCTCCTCTTGCTTGTGTAATTCCTTTGTTCTCCAATAAGCTATAATCTTGATTGGAATCCAAATCTTCCATTTTAAATTCGTTATCGGGTTCTGTAATTGGTTCCTCTTCGTTCGCGGAAGATATTTCGAAGTAATCTTCATCTCCATTGTCGGCAGAGCCTATTTCAGGTTTTAAACTATTAAAGTAGCTTGAATTATTTTCTCCATGATCATCTGAACTTTCTAAATATTCACTGGTGTAATCATCTTCGAGGTATTCATCTTCAGATTCACTGTTAGATAATATAGCTTCATCCTGATAATTTGCTATGAATATTTGTTCGGGTTTTCTAGAATTATTATTGGTAATCTTCGATACTTTAATATCAACCTTGTCTTTATCTTCAATTGATTTCTTTGGAATGTTCAATTTGAAGATAACATATTTAAAGTTACCTCCAATCGAATCAATATGGCTTTTCATGAATTTTGCTCCAAGTATTGCTGGAATTGATAATTCGTCAATCACGTAGAATTTTGTCGGGATTACATGTTCTAATATCTTTAGGTTTATCCAAGTAGAGCCAATGGAATTCAATGCTTCACTATTGGTCACTCCCTTGATTTCTGATCTGTCGGATTTATCTATATATACAGCACCGACTTTTCTAGCTCTTCTTAATGATATTATATTTGGTTGAGCACCTGTATCTAGTAGATAATCAGTATACTCATTCGATCTTTCGAGTGTATTTAGTATTAGACTAAACCTCTGATCGTGGGTCTCTTTTATTGGAAACTTAATTTCTGTTGTTTTATTTATAGTCTCTTTGTTTTTTAGTTTTTGTGTTCTTGGTTTTGATGATGTAAAAAGGCAGCTTTTAAATTGGGATTCCGTCAACCTTTGGTTTATTGAATCCCTCCTTTTTAGTTTTTTGACCCATCTCTTCTGTAATCCCTGTTATTACCATATTGGCCTTGGTGGTTCCTAGGTTGGTTTCCCTGAAAGGGTCTTCCTTCGTAGGAATTTCTACCATTGTTTCTGTTGTTATTATTGGTATCATTGTTTCGGTCATTATTCCTATAATTTGAATTATGACCGTTTTGATAATTACCGCGGTTATCATTTCTGTTAAAGCCATTATTTTGGCCATTTCCTCGGTAATCGTTATTCTGTGGTCTAAAATCGGTATTGTTCCCCCGGAAACTATTACTGTTCCTGTAATTGGAATGGTTATTATCATTTCTTTGATAATTATTATTATTCCTGTTTCCGTGGTAATTACTACCATTATTTTGGTAGTTTGTATTATTACCATTATTTCTGTAATTATTGCTACTACCATTGTTTTGGTAGTTGTTCTGGTAACTTTGATTTTGATTATTTGCCTGAGGATTGTGTCCTCTGTTCTGGTTTCGGTAATTGTTATTATTGTTTCTTCTGAAGTTGTTATTTAAATAAGCAACTCCTTGAGTGTTATTGTTCATGTTGTTATAATTTTTTCTGTGAGGAGAATTTGGTGAGTTCTCCGGTTTCGTCCTTCTGTGGATATCCTGGAGTTCTTCTTCCTCCTCACATTCTTTTTGTAGCCATTCGAGCAAGTCCATAAAGGATTTATCTCGTTGAGACTTTCCTGCCGAAATCAAAGTGTGATTTCTCAGGCCCCCTAGGAAGTGTTTCCTTAGGTGTGTTGACACATATGAATCATTTCCCTCCTGTCCTGGGATATCTCTCACACTTTCGTAAATTTTTGTGGCTCGTGTTTTATACTCCTCAAATGATTCTGAATAACCCTGGTGTAGGGTTTCGATTTCTTTGAAGATTGCCCCGATGTTCTTTTCAGGCTGGAAAAGTTTTTCCATTTTTAATCTAACTTCGGGCCATTTCTCGGCCCTTATATCATTGAGCCGTTTGAGTGCATCCCCTCTGAGCTTTGTGTACACCACATTCAATAATGGGGTGTGACTAGCTGCTGCCGGGATGTCTGTTGCAAAATAATCAACTTGTAGTAGGAAGGGATCTAGTTCTTCCGCCTTTCCACTGAATATTGGAATGATCGCAGCTGCATCGATCATCATTTTTGTTGTTTCTGCTGGCATTTTGGTTTTTTTCTTCTTTAGTAATCTATTGAAGAAAAAACTATCTTTGTAATATTTATTTTTAAGCCTCTCTAAAGTTTCAATGAAACTTGTGTTATCGAAATCAAAATCCTCTGTATGGTTTTTATTTTCCGGATTTGTTTCGCTTTCCAGACTAATATGATCTGGAAATTTGAAGCGGCTTGAAGCGTCTTCTTGTAATATAAATGAAGACGATATCGGATAGTCCTCTCCTGATGCCTTTTCTCCCTCTCTATCTATCTGATTCTTGTCTTGTAGAAAGCTCTTTACTTCACCCGATATATTAAATGATGAAGTAAAGGGTAACGCTTCCCAAATTTGCGAATCCTCGAGGGATATCGAGTGGTTTAATCCTTGTGTAGGAATTACCACTTCGATATAATAGTCTGAGTTTCGTCTTTGCCTCTTATTTTCTTTTTCTGGGATTATCGAAGTTCCCTCTAATATTCTAATGGATTGCTCTACTTTGGTTTTTACAAACTCAAAGTCATCTGTGAGCTTGTTCCAATCTTTGTCCTTTAGTCTTTTATCATATTTAAGGACTAAAGATTCGAATTCTTCTAGGTGATCCCTCAGGAGTTCTTTTTTCGTTAGAATTCCTTGAAGTGATCTTGCCCTATTTTTGCTTTTGAGTAGATTTTTATATTCCCGTTCAACGTATTCCTTGATCTCCTCTAATCTGGTCATTGAATCCTGCTTCCAGCAGCATATTATTTGACCTTAAAAAGAGAAAGGAGATATTTGTAGGGATACCGAGAGTTTTTTCCAATTTTAGATTGTTTGGGTCTTTTTGCTCTATTCTCCCCTTTTCATACTTATGGGATTAAGTAATTTTAATGTATTTGTGGTACTAAATTTAGTCCAGTATCGGCTGAACGTGCTAACTGCCTTCAATCGTGCATGTCTTTATATGTCTTGGTATTGGGTATAGAACCTTTTTGTTCTATGTGTAGTCTTTTCATACCACGGCTTTGTTTAAATTGTGTGCGACGTGCTTCGCTTCGTTCGAATTGTGTTCCCCTTGCGGCTCTGCGTGAATTGCTTAGTATGCAATTCTTAAGTCGTTTTGGTCGCTACTCCTGGAGCACCACCTTCATAGTGAGTGTTGCATGATGGGCTTTGCTCCGATGAGTATGTGTCAAATTTGTAATTTTATTGCTAATATTTTATTATCTTTTCTAGTGGAACTCCCCCATTACTATTATTTATAAACCCGTCGGGGCTCTAGACGAACTAAACAACACCAATAGTCTTGCAATTTCTTCCATCTGTTCTCAAATTATGCATTTGTGAAGAAACATTTCCCTTTAATATATAAAGATAATTATATTATTTTTTTTTTTTTTCTTTCCCTCTAAGCGTAGTTCCTAATTACGCCTTGACCACTCCCTACTGCCGTTTGTGTTTCAACCGTGAAAATTAATTTTGGACTTTTATTCCTTCATTACCGGCTCAATGTGCCATTTGTTTGACGGTCAAGGTCTCGCGTAGCTACCAAGCTTTGCAACTACTGACGCAGGTCATGATGAAGCTCTAGTTTTCTTCCTCCCACTTTTGTTCGCAATAATCGCACACTCATACGCGTTCCGCGACTATTGCTGTATCGGAGACGTGATTAATCCTACACAACTTGGCGATGCCTGTCATCAGTGGATTAATATTTGTGTCATCATCCATCTTGTCATCTTGTCACTTGTCATCCTTTGTGATATTTAGCTTATTTTCATTTTTTTTTCTTTTTTTGTAGGTTGAATCCTGTTGCTGGTTCCAGTGCCCTGTGAGCCGCTCCCTGTCCGTGGGATCCATTGCGATTGGATTTCGAAAACCTGAATTCGCGTAACACTGGTCAACAGTCGATCTCGGATTGTTATTATTGTTCCTCCAACACTTTCACTGTTTCTTCCTCTAATCCTTTTTATCCGTTCTTTTAGGTTTCGACCATCTTCGAGGAGGAGCCCTTAGAAACACCGGACCTGCACGTTTCGTGGCATTCACCTTCGTTGATTTGGGTCTGTCTTTCCGACACGTCAAAGTCACTTAAGCACGTAAGTTTTTTCTACCTTCCCACTACTGGCTCAGCCAGAAAACGGCGCACCTGAGCCTATCTTTTCAGGCTCCTTTGCGCTGTCACCAATGAAGCGAAATACGTACCGAGTGGTTAGACACTATCACTGCTGGATGTGATATGCCCTTTGATCAACTGCACTACATCTGCTCGATTTTAATCACCTTCAATCTATCAGTTAAGTTGAAAAAAATATTAAATCACTCAAACACTAAACCGAAACTTAAACAACGGGCATCACTTCTGCCTCGCGGAATAAACCTTAAGAGTTAACACCTAAACGAACCGCGGACTATCTATAACGACGTAGGCACCTGCCTCACGAGGGGTATCACTATAACGACCTCGGACTTCCTTGAAGTCCCAGCTTAAGTATTCGCCGCTACTCCGGTCACTCCGAATTTTCCCGCGGCGTCGTCTTCTCACGAGAGCGGGCCGCTCTTCCGTCTCTTTCCTCGCGAACGTGCCCGTGCACGGCTGATGCAATCGTTGTTGACTTTTTCGCAAATCCGCTCGGTCGCATGTTTTGATTAAACATCCGCGAATTGGAGTTTTTTGCTGTAAATATAAACTTAAAACATTCGAACTTGCGTTCGATTTAATAACTGAGGTATTGTTTTTGCCTCCATAATCAAAACAATACCTTCTTTGATTATGATCCACTTTTCATATTTTCATAACATGAGTGGTGGATGGAATTTCAAGTTTCAACACTTGCGATGTTGAAACAAATTGACAAGAGAAAATGATTTCATCATCTTGTCCATGCATATTAATGACAAGTTTTTCCAAAGATGTTTTTCCATTTAGGATTTTTCTTAATCCTTCTTTGGAAGAGAATGGAAATTAATTGTAACCGCCTAAAATCAGGTCGGCTCAAAAATGAAATCAACCCCCCTCCAATTGCGGGGCCCTCCATTTTAGTATTTTTTGACAAAAAATCATTCTACATGTTTTGGAAAAACATCATATCTCGGAGACCGTAAAAGCTACATACAGTATTAGACACTCTTTTGAAAGGTTATTAAATTTGCAATCGAATGGCATTATCAGATTTTGCAAACAGTGTTGCCAATATTGATATTTTTACGTTTAAAAACTAAAACTTCGTTTATCTCAAAACACCCCAAATTGTTTTTAAATCTGATGTCACCAATGTGCTCAGCGGAAAATTGTACATAAGAATCACCTATCCAAAAAATGCAATATGCGCCGTTGCGGAGATATTCAACGTTTAAGATAACGAGTTCGTTAAATTCACAATACAAATGTGACCAAATGTTGAAATGCACTCGTAACAAAAGCACTATTTCACATCTCAAGTGTAGGTTTCTCATGGCCTTTTTGATGGTTTATTCTTTTGTTTTCATAACGTGGTTTCTGCCAAAACATACGCAGGTTGATTTGAGTCTTCACGACAGTGAAAATAATGGTGTGTTCAAAAGGTTTGAGTTTAAAAAGTAAGTGTACACTGCCCCTGTTTACATAGTTGACGTAAGAGCCAAAATGTCCAAATTGCACTTTTTCGTTGATTCAGCTTCCTTTCCCTAAGATACATACACTACAAACAAAAAGAAAAACCATTTTGTTCTGAAACTTTTGAGAAATATTGGAAAAACGTTTTGGCGTAACTGCCAATTGGTTGCAAAAACTGGCGTCACTCCATACAAGGTGCAATTGTTTATGTTATGTCGTTTTATTCGACTGTCTAACTACTGTCTGTTTGCCTAAGTTAAGTCGTTTAATTCGACAAATATTCCATGGACAGGGGTAAAGGGGAAGGTGGGATTGAATAATTGTATTGTATATTAATATTTTTCACAAAACACTCAGCCTCAGGAAGGTGTAAAGTCACCGTGTCCTTTCCCCCTACCAGTGGATATTTGCATCAGATGAAATAATTAAATCGTGTGTGTATATTACGGTGGGTAAACTTAATCGATTTGCCAGAACATTTTTAAGGTTCTATTTGGGGCCCCAAGCAATCCTGACACTACCGGAAGTGGATTGATCGATAGCTCTCTAGAAAGAAACATGCGCAAAAGTTTTCCTATACTAATGTTCATACAAATTTATGTACATGCATATGTAATGCACCAATCAGAGGCACAAGTAATCCATATCCGGCAGGTTTAGCATTGTCTGGGGGCCTAAATTGAACCAAAGAAAAACTTTGTCCTGGCACTGTGCTGTCAAGTTTGCATTTTTCCATGTAACGATTACTCCCCTTAGCGTAAATGTAAGTCTTTATGCATGTGTTTATATGTGTGTTTGTGCGTGTTTGTCTAATTGAAACTGCCGATGGACAATAGCTGACGTTTGACCGAAACACGATTGATAAAACTGAATCAACTGCGAGGCAGAGTAGAAAGTAGTCAAGTTTTTACGCCAAGCTATGCGAACAATCTGCGAGAAAAATACATGTTTATTCGCATAAACTGGCGTAGCGGTTTTTCTGGATCAATTACCACGGGCCGACTCGTATAATCCATGGGGCCTCTTTTCAAAAATCAATCTTCATAAAATTGACAGACTATTTTGTTGAAATTGTATCTCAATATAATGATTTGGGTTAAAATAACAAAAACGCGTTTTTCTCGCAATGATGGTGTTGGTTGTTACGTCAATTATGTAAACAGGGGCAGACAGCTGAACATCACAATCGACCGCACTTAAAATCGCGAGAATGGATTTTGTTCAAACTTCGGTCTGGTGTTCAACGTTTGCAAACTATATGCGGAAGCCATGAAAAACAGTATGTGAAGTAGGGAAAGCGGAAAATAAGCAAACTGGAAATATGATCCAGATTTGGAAAACAGATACCGCATCCCGACGGGACTTGAACCCGCAATCTCCCTGTCTCCGAAATGGTGTTTTGACCAATTAAACTACGGAGGACGGTGATACTGTTCCACAATCTAAATCGTATCACATTCCACTGCCGACTTATCCTATTGTTCATCCCTAACTACACATACTACTGTGCAAACGTTATTTATAGACTGAAAGGAATGTCTCACACACGGTAGAGTCAGTTGATGCTGATAACTTTTATAGAACTGTGTGATCGAAACCAAAGTCAGTCTGCGTCGTGCTTGCAAGTGCGACACAACAATGGAAAGTGCTCCGTACGGCTAAATTTTTAGAACTAAACTTTTATTTTTTAACAACGGCTTTTACCTATAACCACGCAAGTTGAAGTAGTTTGATTGGTCAAAACACCATGCCGGAGACAGGGAGATTGCGGGTTCAAGTCCCGTCGGGATGCGGTATCTGTTTTCCAAATCTGTATCATATTTCCAGTACGCTTATTTTCCGCTTTCCCTACTTCACATACTGTCTGCTTAATGAACTCAGGTGTTAACGGGTAAAAGCCGTTGTTAAAAAATAGAAATTTAGTTCATGGAAAACAGCTTGGCCAATATTTCGCAGCTAGACAGAAACAATGCTGCAATCCGCTGAATTGCCATGGCGGTTCTCGTAAGAAAAATTTAAGAATCATTTCGTCACGTTTTCATGACAGGTTTTATGAGTTCAATCAGGAAATAGTAGAAGGTCGAAAGACATGCATCCAATGTGATGCAGCACTGAGAGCGGAGGTTGTAAGGATTAATTCGCAAGATAGAATGATGGATCAGGAAACAGGTGTAGCAATCGATAAAAATAATATACCTCAGCACAAGTAATGTTACAAGCATTATAGTTAACATTCATTATTTCCTTGTTCAAGGTACTGGTGAGTTGTATCATTTATCTGATAAATTGGAAACTCCGCATGAGCTGAGTAACAGGATTTTTCACACTATATTCTTGACAACATGAAAATGTTGGCAATGATATCAATATCACTTCAGCGATGTCACTATTGTTTTGTTTTATTTCAAATTGTTTTTAACCTATTTTAATTGTTTACGTGTATAGTAAAAACACAGCTGGTTTGCTCTAACACGGTTTTGCAATCTCTTGTTCAATCACCCGTTAGTGAGTCGAAGGTCAAACAATCGAGTAAATACAGTGGAGAAAAACTTCTCAAGGCATCAAAAGCTTCAAAAAAATCTTTTGAGGCTGTTTCTAGTCATCAATGAAGGTCTAGAGAGTGCTGGATAGGAAATGGTTCGGCAACTTAAAGAAAAATTTCAAATTTGTAATAAAACGAACGATAAAATCCGTCAGTTGTCAGTGCTACCAGGTTCGATTCAGTTAAATCTGTTCCAGGGATCCGAGGAATGCATTCGGCGACACCTCAAGCTGACACTACCAATTGAATGAAGACATTGTCAAGCTCTGATCGGGTACCTATTTCAATTTAACTCCAAAAGTTAAACGAAAATAGTCACGTACTACAAAAATCACACGTTAATTTCTGACAAACGTGTTAAACAAATATAATTTATGAAACGCACGTTGTACCTTATTGACTGTTAATTCAGGTACCATCAAGTAGTATATGAGAAACCAGTTTTTGAGATTCGAAGCAGTGATTTAGTTTGGAATGCGTTTTGGTAAGGCTTATCGCATTTGTAGGCGTATTGTTGGAATTTAACGAACTCGTTAAACTGTTTGCAAAATCTGATGATGCCATTTGATTGTAAATTTAATAACCTTTCAAAAGAATGTCTAATACTGTCTGTAGCTCTTACGGTCTCTGAGATATGATGTTTTTCCAAAACATGTAAAATGATTTTTTGTCAAAAAATACTAAAATGGAAGGCCAATTGGAGGGGAGTTGTCCGATTGACCCAAAACATCTGGATTTCTCAGTTTCGACCCAAAACAAGTAATTTTATTCATTTTGAAGTGAATCGGAGAGGGGCGTTGCGTTTGCCTGATCACTTGACATGGACTGACCCATAAACTACTGAATAATTCCCTTTCTTACGTTTTTAGTGTTTCGCAATACGTACTGAATAGAAAAACTCCGCATTAGCCCGTGCATTTAGCATATTGGAAAACTGGTATTGAGAAAGGGAAGTTTAGTGTCTACCTAAAATTAACTTTTGTGTGGAGTTTATTTGCAAAAACCTTGCATTTTTTAATTATTTGATGATATATTAACAGTAAAAAGTTTTAAAAACAGCACTGAGTATTTATTATATGGATTGAAGAAAAAAATATGGCCATACTCAGGAATAACATTTGTTGGGACTGATATGCGATTATTTTTAAGATGGGACAATTTGACCTCACATTTTTTTCTCACTTTTTCAAATAAAACTTACTTTTTTGTTTCCTTAATCGATGGTAAAACAAGAAATAGATGGAATCTGATATTAAAATCAAAAACGATTAAAATCCATATGGGACTGGTATGCGATTATAGGCAGTATAGCTATCCAAATTTCATCAATTTGGAGGGAAGTTGCCTGATATGGAATTTGACCTTCTGTTAATCCGACAGACTTTGCAGCTGCTAGTGTAAACAGCGTAATTAAGTGCCTACGGCTACAATCCGATTGTCTCTAAGGGTCTTTCTCTATCGAGATTCGAGCACACTTTGACTGACTGGTTAGACCAGGATCTTAACTTTTGGACCCATTTGAAAAACACTTATGAGGAACAAATATATTTAATGAAAGATGGATGGTCGTACACTTATATTCGTAACTCGGTGTAACCATTAAACCACATTAGGGTTGACACATTCTCTTGTTAGACGAGAATGTGCGCCAAAAATAACATTTACACATACATGCGCACTTATTTCAGAGCATTATCTAACGCTGACCTGATTTTTTTCGAACCAGACAAAACTAGTAAAAAAAATCCATTCATAAGCTGTTATCAATGCACAGAATTTCTTATCAAATTCACTCGATAGATTTTTTAGCCGCTATTTCTTGAATCATTTATGACATTCACACGCACTTCACTTTTAGTTACCAAGTTTCAAGCTGCAACTGCTGATGTATCTACAGTAATTACAATTTTTTGCATGGTATAATCCTTCTTTTCGAACAGCAGATCATGAGCCTGTTGATTCCAGTAATCCGGATCATGATCCGCATGAGCGGCCACTAGTTCGATTTGATACCCAGCTAAAATTGCTAGCACTAATATTAACGATAACTTCTGCATTTTTCTCATCGCAAACGATTTAATATTACTACACGGCGAAGGAAAGCACACTGATGACAAAAGTCAATCAGAATCCGAATAAGAACTGAATGAACCAACAATGCGGCTATTGAATTTATAGACTGCTGATAAGTAATCACATAAGATATGGAGAAAGCATTAAAATAAAACCTCCGCTTGAAGACATGTTTGGAAACAAGAATACTCTTTTTCTTTCATGGTTGCACCCACCCAGAAAGACCAAGCTAGTCAACAATCAGACTCAATTTAATATATATTAAGATGTTGAACCAGCATCAAATGAGATGCAAAGGACTGATAAAAGGCAACGGACACCGAAGGAGAGTCAAAGAATGAGGAGTAAAGTGATCCTCAAACCGGTCCTGCAGTAACTTTAAGGCGTACTGTAGCTTGTCCACTTTAGCAAACTCGAAAGTCCATTACATAGAAGGATCTTGAAAAATGATGCCTCTATCCAGAAGAGAAGCTATTCGTAATTTGTTAAATTCACTATTGCAGCTGGATAAATCTGCTATACAGACTAGCGCATGCATAACAATACAATGTTACAATTAACACGGAATGAATGCAATGAATTTATAGCAGCGTCCGCGCCAAGTCCAGAGTGAACGGTCGCTTGGGGTAGTGTGCAAAATTGCTGCTCTCTTATCTGCCCACGGCACCAATGCACCGAACAAGTCCAAAAGCGTTTGGTACAATGGAGAGACAATCACTCAGAATCGACACTTGGACTGTAACTGTTATTCAATTCCCTAGCTTAGTGATTAGCACCACTTTCTAGCGACGAAGATTTTGAAACAGGTGAACAAATAATAAACCGAGCGATATCTTAGCATGTGCCGGTGTCGGTCATGCGAGGCTCATTGGAGTGCTTTACGACAATGTGACAAGTTCGTATCATTCATTAGATCATCGTAAGTGGGTACGGTGTGATTCGTAAGGCCTTTGGTTGTTGACCTGTTCAAAATTAGGAACTGCAATAAATTTTAAATCGATGAAGAATGAATAAGCACAGTTACTTAATCAAACGTTATAAATTTATGGTAAATATAAATTTATGGTAAATTTATGACAATTACGTTTTGCTTAGAAAATGAGGCTCTTTCAGATGATACAAGAAACTGGTACAGGTCGGACTCGATTATCCGGAGTTTTGAAAAATATTTCACTCCAGATAACCGAATTCTGCCGGATAATCGAACCGAATAATTTGTTTAAGGCCATCACCCTTAATAGGATCAACAAATGTAACTCTACACAACTTCACACCACACACGGAAAAACTTATTATTTCATTCGCTCTCCCTTAGCAAGATCAAAAGAATATTTCATCCTCATTCGAATATAGTACATTATAGACACCGCATCATACATCTATTTTTCTATTGCGATCAGTAAAGTTTAGAGCAGAAAGTACCCACGTTGTTCAGTGGAAGAAGAAAGATAGTGTCGAAGTTTTGACTCTGGGATGTCACGATAAGTCCTGCACCCAACTTCAACCTCCATCCAGAGAACCAGTAATTCGACCGTGATTAATTAGATATACTTATTTACTTTATTCCCTTCTGGAACATTCAGTTTGTCGATAAAAAGAATATTGTACTCGGTAAACATGCCAACAATAAATATAAAAAGTATCTAGCGTTTGTATGTCGATGTTTGTCAAATTTGATCGTAATGAGATGAATCAATCTCCTCTGTTTATGCATTGAATTAACAACGCACCATATAGCGCAAAAACTGCATCAAATTAATCATTTCTAGATAGAATCAACAAATCCACAAACGTCACAAATGTAAACTTAATCCGAAATTGAAGAAAAAAAAGTTTTATTTTATTCTCGCTTATTTTCCGTCGGTCTAGTTCCGCCACTGTTATTGTGCCAATCACCGACGCCCAGGAAGGTGACTCCACCCAGGACCCTAACTTACGACCCGTTGATTAACGGACCGGCGCCAACGGCTTTATTTCCTCATGCGATGGAAGGCGTGATCCCAGATATTTTTCGCCTCAGAAAATCTCCCGGTCAACATTTAAGTAATTAATAATTGTTATTTTCAAATAGTGCATTTGAAATGGTGTCATGAGCAAATTAGTTAATGATTAAATTTTATTTCTAAGGAATAATATTTTTTAACTCTAATATTTTCCTTTAGCAAGAAAAAATTATTTATGTAGTATACATCTGTTTTTTAGATGAACGGGTATCATCATGTTGCACAATTTCGCCATAAAGAGCGAATTAATCTGATAAATTGATAATTTTTGTATCGAAAGTAATACACACTTAGATATTATCACCGAGTACGGCAAAATTAATCGCCGACATTTCAACAGCTGAAATCCTTGTAAAAATGTCAATAATTCATCGAAATACCCAGATTCTGGAAAATGGGGCAGAAAAATCTGGCGCCTTGACAAAGTGTCTTTCGTGTTTCAAACGGGCTTGATACCGCACCCGAAATCTTCACACAGCACTGTATACCATCCATCGTGACCTTAATCAGTCTTGTTAATCAAGCAGGGATGCCATTTTCGTCCTTGATTTTTCAAAGCACTACACGGTCGATAGTGTCGTAAGCGTCCTTAAAATCAATAAATAGGTGGTGCGTGGCGACTTGGTATTCACGGCACTTTAGGAGGATCTGCCGCAGCGTAAAGATTTGGTCCGTTGTCGATCGCCCATCACAAAACCGGTTTGATAACTTCCCACAAACCCTCGTGCTAGCGGCAAAAGATGACCTAGGAGAGCGTTTTGTAGGCTGCATTGAGGATTGTGATCACTTGGTAGTTCACATTCCACTTTGCGCCTTTCCTGTATATTAGACATATTACTCCCTTCCTACACTCCTCCGGTAGCTTTTCTATATCCCAGATTCTGACTATCAGCTGATGCAGACAGGAAGCCAACCTATCTAATGGGAGGCCACCAGTTTACTGGTGGACGGACGCGATAGGCGACTGTCACAGTGCGTGCCTCCGTGCAAGACGGAGGATGCAGCGTGCGCGAAACGAAGAAGAAAGGACAGAGCGCCGCGCAGCATTCGGTTCTGCAAGATCGATGCTGAAGAGTGCGATAAAGGCTAGTAAGAGGGCCTGCTTCGATAGGCTATGTACGAGTGCCAATACGTATCAGTGGGGTGACGCCTACAGGATCGTAATTACCATAACCAAAGGCGCGCTGGCGCCTGCAGAGCGCTCACCAGCGATGCTGAAGCGTATCATGAGGGACTCTATCCACGCCACTAGCCAAGCCCTTGGCCTCCGGCAGTCGAGTCTCACGTCCGACGTTCCAGTATCTCAGACATAGACCAGGAACGGTCGGCCAGCCTGCCGAACATCCAATCCGTGAGCGACGACAGCAGGGTCGAGGTTGAGGAGGACGCAAGGGTTACGAATGAGAAACTCGTGACCGCCAAATCCCTACAAGCGAGCAAGGCACCGGGACCGGATGGAATCCCTAACCTGGCAATTAGGCTGGCGATAAAAACGGCCCCGGGCTGTTCAGGGCACTCATGCAGTGGTGCCTCGATGACTGTCTCTTTACGGACAACTGGAAGTGGCAGAAATTGGTCTTACTGCCGCAGGCTGGGAAACCGCCAGGGGACCTATCGGTGTATAGACCCATCTGCCTGCTAGACACAGCGGTAAGGTGCTTGAGAGGATTATCCTCAACAGGCTGGTGAGGTACACGGAGGGTGTACACAGTCTTGCAAGTATCCAGTTCGGCTTCCGGAAGGGCAAATCCACGCTGGATGCCATCTCCTCCGGAGATAGCACTCCAGCGCAAGAGAAGTGGAATAAGCTATTACGCAACTGTCACGCTTGACGTGAAGAATGCGTTCAATAGCGCCAGTTGGGACTCCCTAGCACTCGCGCTCAGGAGTATCCATGTACCGGAGGCGCTGTACAAAATTCTGGAAAATGACTTCCAGAATCGAATACTTATTCACAACACGAAGGAGGGTCAGAAATGCGTCCCAATCACTGCAGGAGTTCCATAAGGTTGTATCCTGGATCCGGTGTTGTGGAATGACGGGATGTTGAAACTCAACTTCCCAGTAGGGTTTGTGATCGTCGACTGCAGACGATGTAACGCTGGAGGTTAACGGCGAGTCGATCGAGGAGGTCGAGTTGACGGCCGCGCACTGTATACGCAAGTTCAACGACAAGATGCGCTCCAGGAAACCAGAGCTAGCGCATCATAAGGTCATCGGAGGTCACGGTTGTGAACTACCGTAAATCGAAGCAAAAGGCGGTGGTCAGAGTCGGAGACTACACCATCACTTCGAGGCGATCTCTGAAGCTCTTGGGGATCAGGGTTGACGACAAGCTCACGTTCGGGAGTCACGTCGACTATGCCTGTAAGAGGACCTCATAGGCTATTACAGCACTATCTCGTATAATGTCCAATAGCTCAGCGGTTTATGGCAGCACGCGAAGACATTTTGCCAGCGTGGTTTCATCCATACTTAGGTATGGTGGGCCAGTGTGGTCCGGAGCACTAGGTACTAACAGTTGCTGCGGTAAACTGGAAAGTACCTACAGGTTAATGTGCCTGAGAGTTGCGAGTGTGTATCATACGGTGTCACACGATGCAATCTGTGTCTTGTCCGGCATGATGCCTATCAGCATCGCCATCAAGGAGGACAGAGAATGTTTCGACCAACGTGACACGAGGGGCATACGAGGTACCAGAAGGTCATTCTCGATGCTCCGCTGGCAGCGGGAATGGTCTAACTCCACAAAGGACAGATGGACGCACCGACTTATTCCGGAGATATCCGGTTTGGTCTGAAGGCGCCATGGTGAAGTGAACTTCCAGCTGACACAGATCCTGTCAGGCCATAGTTGGTTCAGGTAATATCTGCACAGGTTCGGACACGCAGGGTCCCCCATGTGTCCCGAGTGCGTAGAGGAGGATAAGACTGCTGAGCATGTCTTCTTCGTATGCCCGCGTTTCGTAAGATCGAGGAGCGACATGATGGTTGTGAGCGGGTCTGGCACTCCCCAAGACAATCTATCTGAATATTTGGAACGCGGCCTGTGCGGCCGCCACCCGGAACGTCCTGGAGCTGCAACGTGTGTGGCGAGTCAACCACCAACACGCCAGTGGTAGCTAACTACCAGTCTACAGGTAGTTAGCTAGGAGGTTATAAGAGTCTCCCTAGTGTAAAACTCACCGTCGTTCCGGGAAGATCAGATCCCTGGGGTTTAGTAATTCGGAACAGGGATCAGTAAGTGTTTGGGGGACTGTAGCTACCCTAGCATCTCTCCTCTAGTCTCATCCCCACACTCTGAGTTCTCCTCTCAGGTGTCTTTTCGCAGATTTCCCCGCCACCTTAAAAATAAGAAAAAAAGGCGGAGCGTTTTGTTCTGGAAAAATGAGTCTGCTGTCTTCGTATTGACGGGTCCTTTGCTTGCACTGCATTATTCTCATCTAAAATCGTTTCGTCGAATCAGCCGTTACGTCGATTCCTCTCGTCATATCTAACAGCACTTGCCCTTTGTTGTTAATGGCTGCTAATTACGTATGGCTATGTTCTTGGAGGCGGCGAAGTCAATGAGTCGAACGCCGTTTTCGCTCGTGAGCCGGTGTGCGCTGAACTTTCCAATAATCGGTCTGAATTCCTCCTGCTGGCCAATTTGAGCGTTGATATCTCTGATAACGATTTTGACGTCATGTTTTGGGCAGCTATCGTGTGCACGCTCCAACTGCGCGTAAAAAACGTACTTATCGTCATTATGGTAGGAGTTCTAATGCAGATCTCCTCTCTGGAGCCACCATGAAACTTCCAGAAGAAGTGGTTGTTAAATTTGCCAAAGTCGATTTTCCGACCGATGTCGTACTTTGAAATTAACTTTTGAATAAATAGGGAGACCACTTTGTTGTACTGAAAAACCTAATTTCATTTAACAAATTTACAAAGGTCGTTTCAACACTACAAGTTTAACACGCGATTTATAATTATTCAAAAATTATTTATCTATAACTATCCCATTAGATGCCAGACTTTTCATTAAAATTTGAGGGAATTTATTTATTCTCCTTCTGGCTCTAACAGGTCCTTCCAACCCAATACAAATGCTGTTCATTCTCCTTTTAAGTCCTTACGTTAGAAGGAGAAAGTAAACTTCTAATGCGCCTTGGTCCCTTCGAATAGGACTGGCTTATCCTGAAGTCCTAACCATGGGTGCCAATAAGGAAAATTTCTAGGGAGGCTAGTTTTCATACATTTCATTAAAAACAAGAGAAAAAAATTAAAATGCGCTTATTTAAAAACGCATAAAATAGTGTCGTAACAGTAGAAGAAATCACTTCAATCGGGATTGAACCTCCGAAGATGTATTGAATACGCCAACCTCTTTCAGCAACACTGTTTCGATGTTGAGGAGAGCTATGTTTGATAAACGGCTGGGCAGTGTGTACCAGCAGTACACCCGTACTTTATGGCATAAATAGACCCCAGTGTGGTCCATGCCATAATGCCATATGCTGGATCAGCTAGAACCCGCCACTTCAACATCGTTGCGCTCCAGGAGCTTTGCCGGAAAGGAGAGAAGGTACGGCGGATTTGTGGCCGCAGGCCACAGTACTACTAGAGCGGCGGTGCAACCAATGAGCTGGGTACTGACTTTATAGTGCTGGGCAGGATGCAGAGTCGTGAGATCAAGTGGCAGGCGTTCAGCGACATGTTGTGTTTGTTGAGAATAAAAGGTTGGTTTTACAACTACATCATCGTCAATGTCCACTGCCATCACGAAGGACGACCCGATATAGAGAAAGAAACGTTCTACGCACAGCTGGGGAAACTCTACGATAGCGTAAAGACATCAAGATTATCATTGGGGACATGAACACTCAGATCGGTAGGTAAGACATATATAAGTTGGTGATCAGCCCGCACAGCCTGCCCACCGCGAAGAACGACAACGGCCAGCGATGCGTCAATTTCACAGCTTCCCTCAGACTTCTTTCCCAAAAGGACATCCACGGAACCACCTGGAGATCATCTGACCAACGTACAACAAACCAAATTGACCATTTTAGAACCAGTACATCGGATGTATGTTGTGCATAACGTATTTGGTGCTCTAGTGAATGTTAATGTATTGGACGGCTAAAAAGCATTACTCTTATAAACAGTGGTGGGCACCGCTAACCGAAAATATAGCGACGCTAATCGCTAAGTCGCTAACCGGAAAATTCAGCTAGATAATCGCTAAACGCTAAACCCATATTAGCGGAACTTTCGCTAATCGCTAATCGCTAACTTTTTAATATGTAAATAGTCATATCGCTATATTTATTGCTCGTGTTTTGTAAGATTTGGACCACTTTGATCTGTTTTGGTTAAACAAACGAAAACAATTACTTTTTAAAGCTATTTACAATAAGAGGTTCACAAAACGATATTCATATTTGATTTTGTAAAAATAAGAATAACAAAAGTTATTTAGCTTGCATTGAAAATAGATACTCTTAGGAATGTTTTCATAAAAATTCAATTATTATCTGAATCGAAAAAGAAGAACCAAAGTTGTCATAATTTCAAGCGCATTGCAATTTACCAAAGTTCTTGGTGCGCCGAAAATTCAATCTAGACCTTGTGCTTGTTCTTCAAAATGCTCCTGTGGCTTGTACGATAACTGGAACTCTATTCTAGGGTAAAAAAACTGACAAAAGTAACTTTCGCAGTAAAGTATGTTCATCTTTCAAAGCAATTTACGTACGTCATCAGCAATTCACAGTTTTTCTAAATATTTCTATTGTCGCTTCTCTACAAAATTTAGCGAACTAGCGATTAGCGTTTCGAAGGCCAAAATTTTAGCGACGCTAACAGTTTCGCTAACCAGCTCAAAAATTAGCGAAATCGCTAAATCGCTAACTGAATTTTAGCGTCGCTAATTAGCGAATTAGCGAATTAGTGGAATATTGCCCACCACTGCTTATAAAATATTAACCGGTGCTAGTATTGCCGTGATAATTTGTACTGGTATTAGTGGAGAGATACCAGTGCATTAAAAACAATTATAAATTGAGCACCATTTTCACTACGCATATGATTGCTCCACCGGAAAAAGGACAAAGTCCAAAATGTAAAAAAAAAACACTGACTGTCAGAAAAGTGAGGTAAAAGAGATTCGGTGAGATGGTCTATTGGTTGTTTCGATTGCTGACGGTGATTAGAAATGCACAAGCCTTTGATACGCACCGACTCGCGAATGTAACCAACGGTTTTTTGAGCGCTCCAAAACTGATCGTTTGCCCGAAACCGAAGTCTTCCGAAACATCACGATTTTGTGTGTATTATACATATTCTGATTTCGATCTCTGTCAATATATTCGTTGCGTAACTGTCGCGTTATCCTTTTGACACATTTTATAATTGTGGGCTGTCGATTCATTGCCATCGCATACAGAGTTAGGGTAAATATGTATAAAATGCCCCCCCGGGGCATAACGCCCCAGTCCATTTATTCGGAAACACACAAAAAATACGACATGAGACTATTGGGAATCCTTAGCTGGTCATAGGACCAACCTTCTGTGCAAGTTTGATAATTGTCACTAGCAGCAAAAAATAAACAAAAATCAATTTTGATTTGAGCTGCTTCAGATCTAATTTCTTGCAGCGTTTCCGTAACGTTTTTTCACTAATGTATAAAGTTTATTACCTGGTTTTTGTACTTATATATCTCAAACTAACCTCTAAGCAGCTGTATCTAGTGAAGAAACGATAAAAATTATATAATTTGCTTAAGTATTCAATGCTTTCTGCTACACTACAGCTCCCGGGCAATATGCCCCACCGCTAGCCCGGCTGATTTGTTCATTGCTTTAGCGTTTGCTTCTGAGACTTCAAGCGCTGTTTCACTTCGCATGCTGAGCTGGCATATGAAGCTACTGCATGGGGCATATTATACTGCATCTGGGGCGTTTTGCCCCGGTAGATTGGAAAGCTTGCAATTTAGTCATATTTTTTAATAAAATTTTGGCGTTTTTGTGTAACAGCAATTACAATACAAAATAACAGCAGTGCATTACCAACTAAATAGTGTATGCAACTACATGAAAGATTTGTTGTTTGTGATAAACATAGCTACAATATTGACGATGTTCCTTAGGGGGGGCGTATTATACCTGTTTACCCTACCAAAAATATTATTTTTTCTCCCTACTGGTAGGTTGTTTAATTTCAAATTATATGTATAAACGCAAAATTTGGATGGTGCAAAAACACAATAATGTTGTGCAAAATTTTATTTAACACACTATAAAATTTCTCGTTAAAGTAAAATACTTACCTGCTTGAAAACATCCGCGTTGTTTCGTAAAGTTTTTACTGAGATATCGAGCATGGAATAGTCATTTCATTATGGTACTCAGAGTGTGCTTCTGAACAGTTAAGGACGTTGCTTTTTCCTGGAGGCAACATCTTTCTTGTTAGATTTAAGCTAGAAACAACCTATCTACGTGTTACTAATGCTGTGATAGTTAAATGGAATTAATGGAATACATACTAAAAAATGAATTCGTTTATTTATTGCATTTAATATTTTTGACGGATTTTTTATTAAAAATCACGAAATACAAATTTCAATTAATTTTACCGAAGTTCTCGTAACAAATTCGTATTCGATGTTTTGATATGCAGGAAACTCTACAAAAAAAGGATTTTCGATAATAGCTTGCTTGTTTGTACTTCTTTGGTGAAAGATGTTGAACAACTGACGAATCTGCTTTAAATTTGTTTCATAAATTCAATGTCCTGTCAAATTCACACAAAACATTAATGAATGATTTTCTCAGCGAAGCCTGCGCAATTGAAATGTACATTTTGTAAAGTTTAGACTATTGAAATAGATTTCAAATAAACCCTGAATGCCTAACCTTCTTTGATTCGCCAAACATTCTAAATGTTGGCAAAATACTTGGCAGAACAACAACCCAATTACTATAATCTTCTTTGTAAACAGTTATAAGTAAATAAGTTTCCATCATGTACAAATACCTAATCTAAATAATCAAATACCTACATAATAAAATGATGTTTCCGCCATGCTGAAACATGATCCAAACAGCAGCGGTAACGCTACTACTGCGTCAAATTCGCTCAAACCGTTCGCTATTGCTGCTTCCTACAGTGTAATTCAGTCGTAGCTTTCAGTGGATCGATAAACTAACGGAAGCAAAAAGCCCTCATCCCAAGGATAAAGCAGACACTGCTATGTCGAATCGTCACGCCACACGACACACGCAAACTTTGCTCGTTAATGCTGTGTATGAAATTTTAATCTTATTTCATCGTTTTTTATTTGATTTCTCTCTACGAAAGAATTATTTTTGGTTATTTTTCATTTGTTCTTAAATTATTCTGTTTTTCATTTGTTCTAATTTTGGAAAAAACATTTCTTCCGAGAAAATCTCTTCCGTAATTTATCAACAAATAAAACAAAAATGGTTCCGATGTTTCAAAGCCAGGATTATTCTAAAATAAATGTATGTTTGATATATTCATTAGGCATCACGAATGAAGAATGTAATGTGTAAACTAAATTCGATTTGATGAATAAAATATAATTTTTCAAACTCTGATTGTAGAGTTTTTTTGTAGGTAATGATAGAACCTAAAGCAGAAAATCCGAATAAAACCCTAAAATAATACTGCATGCGACATCTATCGTCACTTACGAGAGTTCGCTTCCAACCCATTTGTTTGCGATCACAGGTTGTGATTGAGACACACACCGCTAGAGGTACTGCAATTGGTAAAGAGAATCGAAAAATTGAAAGCTCCGCTGTTCGTGTATATTACGTTTATTAAGCTTTGATTTACGAATGGTAGAATGGTTCAGTTTCACATTGTAAGTTGCCAGTAGTCTCAACCGCGAGCGTTGGTGAGGCTGCCTGAACAATGCCTCAGGGTCGGCTCACTTATCCTTAGTTTTCGCGGGTTACCTGGGAAATGCTTGAAATGCCGATGTAAAATCGTATAAAACGGTTACAAACTTGGATAATAACCTATCTAACCTTCACTTTTCGGAGCCCCTGTTTCTTCAGCTCTTGTTCTACTTGCCGCCTTCAGACTGCTATCGATGTCCATCACCTCTGCCAACAACAGACCGGGCCGTGTCCTAGTCAGAACCGGATATCCAACCGACGAGGAGTCTTCCCGACTAAATCCAATGTTAGCGCTGCCAGCTTGCCAACTCCAAACTTCAGGGTTTTGGGGGGGTTAAATGTGGGTTCCATTAGTTTTTTGGCAAGGGCACTCTTTGGCTAAACGGCGTAGGGCGGCTTGGTTTACCTGTTGTCCACAAATTAACTTGTGTTTACTGTTGCTATTCACGCTTTCGCATTTTTGGCTTAACGTTCTACTTCGATCTATCGACTCCTCTATCGAAATTAAAATTGAGATGAAATTCGAGAAATCATTTAATAAAATAATGATAAAAATAGAGTACCGTGCTGGATCGAAATCCGTACACCTAAGAACATGATAATCTTCGACACTCAATATAAAATCAAGAAATCACGTATTGCTTTAACCTGACATGTTTACTTATAGGTCTACTCATATTTTGTCACTATTTTCAAGCAAAATGATAAAAATCAATCCAAAACTCGAAAAAATCATATTTAAATAGAACATGTTTTGAATCAAAACCCGTACACTTTTGAGTCGAAATCCGCACACACGCGATATAGACTGGATCAAAGTCCATACAGCAATGAATCGAATTCGTATGGATATAGAAGCACAAAAATGACCATCTTTTATTTATAATTTATCTTTAAACTTGCCAATAAACATATTTTGAGGATCAATTGGTTTCTAAAGATTCACACGGTTTTCTAATTTTGTATATCAGCTGAAATAGTGCAATTTTCGTAGCGTTTCGTTGCGGCACCCCTTATCGTAGCGACCGGAACGCCGGAACCTCTCGAAACTTCCCGGTACGATTTTCCCTTGCGCACCTCAGTCACAGCTCCTTCGAAATCGTAAGCCGAATATTTATACTTGTTTTCTTCCATTATATGCTGAAAACAAGAAGAAAGTTCAACAATATATGCATGATAGACACGCTGTACGGATTTTGATTCAAGCAATTAACAAGGATCAAAATCCGTACTGCACAGTTTTTGTTGAATAAATACATTTTACACTATTTACCAGGCAATATACAGCTCGAAAATGACAAAGACTTACCTTCTCTGTTAATTTCAAAAAGATTCACAGAGTAAAACACTTATATCCCACTTAGAAAACGTTTTTATCTGAAAAACGTTTCCTTAGTAAATTCTCCAAAGATACAACGAAATGACAACTGAAACCGATACACGAATGCTTTTTCATTTTTAATATTTTTATTTCATGGCCTACTGGCGCATAGTTTGATTTAACAGAAGGTCAACAGCTCAACGGACATGTACATGTAACTATCATATGAATTTTCATTTTTATAATGCTTAAAACTGAAGAAAAACATCAAGGTGTACGGATTTCGATACTGTACGCGTTTCGATCCAGCACGGTACTCAAAGATAATAGAAATAAGATAACAAAAATGGTTTTCTAAATTCAAAAAAATGTTTCTTTTTTTTGAGAAATGTTATAGAAACGACAATTGAATTAAAAGTAATATTTAAACTTATGTAAAATTAATATGAAAAAATTAAAACAAAAACATGGTCAAAGACAACAAAAGCGGACAATAAAAGTTCAATGAAGGAAAATTAAGGAAAAAATAATTGAGGTTAAAAAAAGTAAAGAAAAATAATGGTCGTGATTTTTCAATATTTTTTCTGTTTAGCTGCATCAATTATTTTATTCGGTTTTGTCACTTTTTCATGAGATGAGATGAGATTCAATGAATAAATTATCACTTAAACTATAATTGCTCTTAAGTACAGTTCAGTTATTACTCTCTTCTTCGTTGTATTTTGATTTTTTGAACAATTTTGACATAATATTGTGTAGTAATCCAAAATTATTATTATTTTATTAAAACTTTGACAACATATAGAAATTGTTTGTAGCAAACGGAATAAGGATACTCTTCACACTTTTCTATGCCAACCGTAGTTTTACGTGAATGAAATATTAAGGATAGAAAAACACAGTTAATCTTACTCTATTTAAACCTTCTTACCAAAGCCGTTATACATTTCGTAACGCGTTGATATTCTTTGTAAATTCATGTTTTGCCTTTCTCCTAGAAAGGTATAGCAATCATTTGCAAAACCGAAGGTATAAAAGTGCTCCAAAGGGCCGAATGGCATATATCACTCGACTCAGCTCGACGAGCTGAGCATTTTCTGTATGTGTGTGTGTGTGTGTATGTGTGTGTGTGTGTGTATGTGCAGATTTTTATTCTCATTCACTTTTCTCAGAGATGGCTGGATCGATTTTCATGAAATTAATTGCAAATGAAAGGTCTTGTTGCCCCATAAGACCCTGTTGAATTTTATTGTAATCGAATGTTTAGTTTAGAGGTTATGTTTAAAAATGTAAAAATCACGAAACAACAATATCTCAGAAACTACCCAACCGATTTGAACAAAATTGATTTCAAAAGAACGGCCTACCTAAAAAACCCTTAACTTTTTAATTTTATGAAGATTGAACATGTGGTTCAAAAGTAATGAAAAGAAACGTCTTCTGAAGACTGTTTAATCTCACTCATGTTTCTCAGAGATGGCTGGACCGATTTCCACAGAATCAGTGTCATATGAAAGGTCTAGTTACCCCATAAGACCCTATTGATTTTTTTTGCAATCTGACTATTACTTTGTCTGTTATGTTTAAAAATGTGAAATCCAGCTATGAAAAGAAACATATTCCGAAGAATACATAAACTCACTCACTTTTCTCAGAGATGGCCGACCCGATTTCCACAAAATTAGTGTCAAATGAATGGTCTAGCTGCCTCAGAAGACCCTATTGAATTTTACTCTAATCGAACTGTAACTTCATTTGTAATGTACCGACTTGTGAAAATCACGAAACATCATTATCTCAGAAACTACACGACCGATTTGATTATTATTATCAGACTATTGAAAACTATACCTGCTTTGATCGATATATGTGGCCTCAACATAATTTAAATGTGGTATCGTACTATTTGAACGTTCCAAATTCATTGATTCCTTGCAATGTGTTTAAAGTCTGCAAATGCACGACGAATCGGTCATAGGATATGATCAAAGTCAAATAACAAACCGTTTGAAATGATTGGTTTTATCGAAATGACAATATCCTCAACTTTTGGCTTCTGTACATCGCCTAAATTCTGAATATACTCATATTGGGTGGTATTCTGTCATTTTCAGCAGACTTTCTGGCATCAATCTGACACCGAAAATACCCATATTGGGAGGTATTTTTGGTTGTTTTCCAGAAACTTAAAGTGGTCGTCTTTAAATTCAAAATGGTGTCCAGGGTCAATGTTTGGTTTCTATGCATCATCACGTTTACAGAAATATCCATATTAAGTATTATTCGGTCATTTCCGACTGTTGCCTATAAGTAGCCATTTAGCAATTCAAAATGGTGCCTGAGGTCAATTGTTAGCTCCTTGCATCATTCTGGTTCCAGAGATACTCATATTGGATAGTATTTGTTTATTTTAGGCTGTTTTTCACAAACCGGTAGTCGCCATCTTGGATTTCAAAATTGTATTTAGGATACTGGTTGAAGAAAAACTCATATTGGGTGATATTTTGTCACTTTGGACTGTTTTTCAGAAGCCGAAAATCGTCATTTTGGACTTTAAAATTGCCTGTGAAATCAATTTCTGTCATTTGGGCGTAATTCTGGTTCCGAAAACATTCATATTGAATGGTATTTGGTCATTTCCGGCTGTTGCCAGACACCGGAAGACACCATCTTAAAATTCAAGATTGTGTCTGTGATCAATTTTTAGCTTCTGTGCATCTTTCTGGTTCCAGAATTACTAATATTTAATGGGAATCGTCCATTTCAGGCTGTTTTCCAGAAACCGGAAGTTGCCATCTTACAATTTAAAATGTTGTCTGAGCTCTATTATGGAACATATCTGTTACCACTAAAAACATTCACCTGCCAATATGGTTCCATTTAGTTGATTAGTTCGCGAGATGTGCAGAAATTTGTGAAGAAACATGTACTTCCGGAAGAGGGAGGGGCGTAAACCATTATGGACATATTTGTTACCTCTAAAAACATTCACATACCAAATTTGGTTGTATTTTCTTGATTGGTTCTTGAGCTGTGCGAAATTTGTGTTTCATTTTCATGGGATCCCTCCCTTATAGAAGAGGGAGTCGGGTGTCAAACCATTATGTACATATTTGTTACCACTAAAAACATTTACCTGCCAAATTTTGTTCCATTTGGTTGATTAGTTCTCGAGATGTGCACAAATTTGTGTTTTATTCAACTATTATGGACATTTTGTTACCCCTTAAAACATCCACATGCCAAATTCGGTTTCACTTGCTTGGTTTGTTCTTGAGTTGTGCAGAAATTTATGTTTCATTTGTATGGGACTACTCCCTTCCAGAAGAGGGAGGGGTCTCAAACTATCATAGGAACCTTTATCGACACCAAAAACCCCTACATACAAATTTTCACGTCGATCGGTTCGGTAGTTTTCGGGCCTATATGGATCAGACAGACAGACAGACTTGACTGCATTTTTATATGTATAGATTACAACATCAATATTTTAGAACCTAAAGAGTGAATATACATTTATTGGATTGAAGCGGTCATGTAAATCTGTTTTTACAAATAACAAGTTTGAATGAGAAAGGCTGGGTCTGACCGCTAGGTGGATTAATTTAGGTTTTTTCTGATTCAAGGTACCATTTACCACAATAATAACAAAAGCAAAGAAAACGCCAAAGCCTTGGTGCTACATTCCGATTCGGAACCCGACCTTCTGCTTATAAACACAGACTTCGCAGCCAACTATTCAGTGTACAGGACAATTGCGGGGCTAGCGCTACGATCCTACTGAAACTAACAGTCTCTCCCGAGCCGAGACTCGAACCTACGACGACTTGGCTTGACTGGGAGGAACAGAATAATAACATAATTATATTGAAAATGTAGAATAATCTCAAAGAAGCCTAATTGGTATCAATACCATTAGTAGCATATTATGAATATCGTGATATCCTGTAATCACGATTGCTGTGGTCATTCTTTCGCAAGACTAAAACGGACAACCCTGGCAGCGAAAATAATTGAGCAGCAATTAGTTGAAGGATAGCGTATATTTATGGACACCAGCTGAATTGTTGTTTACAAACACGTTCATTGATTCGCGGGACTTCGCAGCTAGCAGACTAACTAATTCAGGTGTAGAGCAAAAATGGTTAGAAATACAGTGTCTAGTGAGTCGAAAACTAACACAAGTTTTGTCAGGGAATATCCGGGTTTTCACAAACCAGATCCGAATGGGAAGACCGTTCACGAAGTTTTGGCACCAATAATACTGTTCGGGCAGTTGTTTTCGCTGATGCCAATCTCCAATTATTTCCAGGAGACTCCTGAGAAAGTCAGGTTCACCTTTAAAAGCGTTCGGTGGTTGTACTCTTGTGCTACTATGATTTCGATAATTTCAATAATTATCTTGTTTTTGCTGTATGTTATTGAAACCAAATCCTTTGGACTCAACACAACAGGTTAGTCACTGAAAATTTATCCTGTCATTAATACTCATGTGATTTCACCACCAGGGACAATCATTTACTATACTGTTATCATTATTGCTATGATAGAGTTCCTGAGCCTAGCATTCAATTGGCGTCGGATAATGGTCCAATGGACAGAAGCTGAACGACCGTTCCTCTTTCCGCCTTATTCCGAACGGGCAGGACTCCCACTAGAGTCACTGGTGAAACGCGTAGCTTTTACTGTGGCGCTGTTTGCATTCATCGAGGACACACTCAATTTCATTTCCGCTTATAAACTTAACGAACTGCACATAAAATACTGTCCACATTCTAGTGACTTTTGGTACAACTTTTTCCGCCGCGAGCATCGCCATATCATACGTATAATACCGTACCACCCGGTGTTGGGGGTGGTAATCGAGAGCCTAATGAGGGTGGCAAAATTTACCTGGCACTACATCGATGTGTTTATCATTTGCGTCAGCCTACCGCTGCAGTATCGCTTTCAGCAGTTTAACGATCGAATCGAAAGTTTTGATGGGAGTGAGCAGCCGCGAAATGTGTGGCGACAGATTCGGCTGGATTTTCTACGACTGCATGAGTTGGCGGATTTTCTGGACGTGAAACTATCGAGGATTATTCTCATGTCGTGCGCTAACGATATGTTCTTTATTTCGGTGCAGCTGTACAATATATTCAAGTAAGTAATTCATCGTTTAGCTTACTATAGCTTTAGTTATTAGGCTGTGCTTTGATCTGCATGCTGACATTGATATTAGATAATATTCATAACTATTAAAATAAAGGGCCGTTTACATTCCACATGGACAGCAAAATCATCATTTTAGACCCCTAAAAGAAACCAGAGCAGATAAATCTAACTGAGAGTGGTTTCTAAACAAAAGTAACGAAACAAGTCATTCGTTTCTCTGCTATCGTCGAGAACAGAAGCATCTGAAGATAGCTCGTGATTATTTTGCCCGATCGAAAAAACAATACCGCTTTGTGTGTACGGTACGCGTATCGCTTGTGTTTTTCGATACCGGTCTGACTAGACAATAGCTGTCTAGTAGCCGGAGCAAATTCCCCGCGTCGCCGCGCGCTGGTTGTCCAGTAGCTGGAAGTAAATTGTGCATTGGGTGCAGATAGAACGGGTGCTGCTTGTGATTTTGATTCCGGTGCTGTGACAACAGAAGGCATCTAGCAGTCGGAGAAATTCCCCCGCCGCCGGCCCCGGCCGCCGGCTACCCCACTAGCGGCGTGTATGATCTCTTCAGCCTGCCGCCGGTGTATTGTTCATCCTGCTAGGAGCTTTAGAACGATTAATCCGACTAACAGCCACGAGGTCGTGTCTTATACGATAACAACACGGAAGATCGGTGAAGTATTCACGTTATTATTATACAAACATATATACATGGTTGGTTAATGACTGAACCAAAGGCGCATAACAGTTCCCACTAGTGAACCTCAGCCTTCCAGCTACCGTACCCTTACCTTCTCGTGGTACCAACTGATGTGCGAGTAACCAGTGGAAAGATCGGGTAACCAACCCTGGTGGGAC